>NW_028300899.1:4998055-5155833 GCF_049000335.1 Polistes dominula
ATTTGTAGGTATGCGATTATCATGCATTTCACCGTGAAGGAATTAAACTAACTGCCGTGAAACATGGTCGAGATAAAGAGAGAAAAAATAAAAAAAAAATAAAGAAAGAAGAAGAAGAAGAAGAAAAAGTTGAAGGTAGGGTACCCCTATCTATATGTGGATGAGAAGTAGCGAGTGCAGCAGCAGCAGTACCGTTGCAAAACGCTACAAAGTGGACGTTGCTGAAAAGATAATGGAGCGGACGATACGTGAATGTAAGTGGAGTTGCCGGAAAGCGTGTCGAGCATTGTCCCGCGTATTACGCATTCTCTGTGTCGCGTCTTTAGAAAACCCCTCCGCGTGCATGTTCTCTCTTTTTCTTTCTTTCCATCTTCATCACCATCTCTCTTTCTCTCTACCAGTCTTTTTTTTTCTTTCTTTCTTTTTTTTATTTACTCCTTTCTATCTATCTCTCTTTTTCTCTCTATATATACGTTTCGTAAGGCAGATGGGTGTTTATACACGAGGACGGAAGGTCCACAATGTGTGTTTCCCTTATCTCTCTTCCGTGATGCGAGTTTTGTGTTTACACCACGCAAAAGCGGGCCGCGCGCTTAGGGGAAACGATACACAGCGTCGGCATCATCCTGACGCTTTACAACTTGAATAAGATAGAACCAGAGAGTGAGAGAGAAAGGGAGATAGAAAGAGAGATCTCTTTCTGATGTCTGAGAAAAAAAATATGGAAAATAATGATATATTTTTCTTAATCCTTTCGTATTCGCGTTTACATTCAACAAATTTTAATCATATCTCTGTACGAAGTGTTTTTAATAGTATGAATTATTTAGTAGGATTAAAAGTAGGTCAGATTCGTAACGTTAGAATAGGGATCGTTCGTACTTTATCCCCGATTGATCGTCGGAAGCGGATACGTCGTTTTTAATCAAATTAAATTCGCGTGAGAAATTATTTTTTATATTTATTATTATTAAACAACCAGCAACTGGCAACTATCGAGAAGGTTATATTTATCTCACCATTTATATGTTAAAATGATGACAATTCTTTTTTTATTGAAGAGAAAACTTCTTTAGAATGAGAGTGATTTGAAGAAAAAAAAATGAAACACGGCGCGACGTAACGTTGTGGCGAACGGTGGCAAAACGGAAGTAAGAAGAAAAAAGAGACAAACATATAGGCTTGAGCCTACGAGAGGTTCGCCTTCGAGGCTCTTTTACGAAGCTCGTCTACGACTTTTTTACGAGGCCTGTTTACGAGGCTCTTATACGAGGCTCGTTCACGAGCGGAATGCGGAATGCGGAATGCGGAATGTGGAATGCGGAATACGGTGTGTGTGTGTGTATGTGTGAATTATTTCCTTCGATAAACATCCTACGATTTTTGTGTTTATCTATGAATCGCATTCATCAATTTATATTGCTTGAGTTTGGAAAAGTTTTACTTTGTATCAGCTATTCCACCCAGAGACCATCCTGGTGACCTTTGTTATGTATGGTAATAATATTATAATAAATAAACCCTACACAATTATCTTTCTCTGGAAACTGTGCACTTGTCTCATTCTTTTGAAACTTAGTTTTTTGAAAGTTTCACTTCTAACACGTGTGATCTGCACACATGATATTAGGTTGTTTGGAAAGTAATTTCGTTTTCTTTTGGGAAAATTAAAGACAATTTTCGTATAATGAATAAATATTTTATTAAATTATATATTGGCCATTCTAGACCAACACCTTTTGCCATCTTTCTGGTAGTAGCATTATTCCACGTTCATAAAATTTTTGGTCTTTGCTGGAAAAAAACTGATCTAGGTGATTTTTGACCTCTTCATTTGAAGTAAAGGTTTTACCGTCCAAAAAATTTTGCAATGACCGGAACAAATAATAATCTGAAGGCGCCAGATCTGGAGAATATGGTGGTTGTAGCAGTGTATCCTATTCAAGCTGTAAAAGCTTTTGGCGAGTGACAAAACTTGTATGAGGTCTCGCATTATCTTGGTGGAACACTACACCTTTTCTGTTGATTAATTCTGGTCTTTTCTGTTAAAGTGCATCATTCAGTTTGTCCAGCTGATGACAGTAGACTTCCGAATTAATTATTGTGTTATCCGGTAAAAGCTCAAAAAAAAAAAACGATTCCTTTAAAATCCCACCAAACGAACAGCATCACCTTTTTTTGATAGATATTGGCTTTCGAAATGCTTTGAGCCGGTTCATCTTTTTTGCTCCATGATTTCTTGCATTTCACATTGTTATATACAACTCATTTTTCGTCTCCAGTAATGATGCGTTTCAAAGATGGATCATTTTCGTGACGTTTGAGAAGCCAATCACAGAAATCAACGCGACGACAAAAATTTCTCTCCGTGAGAATATGGGGAACCCATATATCGAGCTTCGAGGTTAAACCCAGGCCTTTCAAGTGGTCATAAACAGTTGAATTCGATAAATTTAATCTCTCACCGATCTCACGTGTTGTTATTCGCCGATTTGCATCAACTAATGCCTTTATCGTGTCTTTATCAGCTTCAACCGGCCTTCCGGAACGTGGTGCATCTTCGACATCAAAATTGCCATTCGACAATTCCAATTCGACATCGAAATTTTGCAAACCAGTTCTGGCACCATTCTGTCAACACATCTTCTCTATACACATCGGTTAACTTCTTTCTGGCTTGAACAGCATTTTTACCTTTTCTATAGTAAAAAAGTAAAATATGACGAAAATGCTTCTTATTGCTCTCCATATTTAAAAGGGCACCAACCAAAAACTACTGCGTAGAATTAATTGAAATTTTTCACACACAAGCCTTGCTATATCAGCTCTCAAAACATATAATGATTATGCGGTTTAAGTGTGAATTTGGGTTCGAGAAAATACAATTAAATCCTCTGTGGGGAAAAAACGAAATTACTTTCCGAACAACCCAATATTTTAATTTTTTTGGTCCCAAATTATTTAATTTATATTTTTCATATATATATTTAGATTAAATTACTTTAAAAATATCAAATTTCAATAGTATTAAACCATAAACATTTAATAAATTTATTAACATAAAATTAATCAAATCAATAAGCATTAAAAACATTAGCTACTACTACTCACATACATAACATTAAAAACAACGTTTTTAATAAGTATCAGTTAATTATAAAACATATTAAATAAAATATTTCATATATATAGACTATAATAAATAGTCAAAAAAAATAATAATGAAAATTTTGGTGGAAAGAAGAAAAGAAACGATGAACACGTGGACGTGTAATACTCTCAATGACATGGTTTCTTTACGTTCAAAGTTTTGCCTGGAGGGACCTGACGAGATTTGTTCTGTTATTGTCAGGAACGATACTCTTCTACTTCTACTTTTTCTTTCTCTTTTTCTTCTTCTCCTTCTTCTTCTTCTTCTTCTTCTTCTTCTTCTTCTTCTTCTTCTTCTTCTTCTTCTTCTTCTTCTTCTTCATGGGTCGAGTTGGTAGCACGAACTACAACGTTTTTCCAATTACTTATTTTCCTCTCTGTGAAGAAGGGAAAGACTTTAGTCGTGTCGTTCGCTCGGCATACTTTGAATACTGCTCGGTGTTTCGTTTTACACCTTTCCTCGTTATACCCTCTCTCTCTTTTTTTTTTCTTTCATTTTTTTTATTTTTCATCCCCTCTTTTCTTTAGTCCATTATTTAGTGTGCGACTGGCCTGGCCGAACGTGCATTAAATATACACTATACTATACTGCTTATATTTTCCGTACTTTTATATCCGTTAGAAACGAAGACAAAAAAGAAAGAGAAAAAAAAGAGAAAGAGAGAGAGAGAGTCGTCTCGACCCTTCAGTCCTACCATCTACCATCTCACTCTTATCTTTATCTCGAGAAATAAGGTATAGCCTGCTATTCAACCATAGAAGATCGTCTGGGATTTAGCATGTTGATTATTGCCACCGTTGCTATCCAACTCGTGACAATACAACTCGCTGATAATTACTGTTTACAATTTCAACGACGCCTATAGACACAGAATGAGAAAGAGAGAAAGAGAGAGAGAGGAAGTAAAAAAGATAGAATGATAAAAAGAGAAAGAAAAATAAGGATACTCCAGTGATTCGTCCTGCCGTGAAAATTTGCCTACGACTTGCAAAAGTTTTATAGAAAACAAAGACCACAGAGGAAGGATGAAGACGAAGACAAGGATGACTTGCTACGATAAGGAAAAAGAGAAAGAAAGAAAGAGAGGAACCTTCGAGGTCAATTTAGGTGAAAACTGTAGTCTAAGGGTTGAGATTGAGTATTAAAAGAAGGGTGTGAGTAACTTGGCCAGTTCTCTTCTTCTACTTCTCTGCTTTTCATAGACTCCCAGTTAGTTGGCTGTACCATCCAATGAAACTCTTCCACAACTCTGACATCATCCTTCTACGAAAACCGTGATAATTAAGTGTCCGCCCTGGTGCACGATAATTAATCGTCGTCAGCCCTTTTCGATGCTTTCCGGTTTAACTACCGCAATACTTGGGTGACTGCTTTATCACCATTTTACATTCGTTATGATTTTCTACAGAAGGTAAACTTATTCACATTTTTTTATTAATACAGAGTTGATCATTCTTTTAATTAAATCTCAGTAATTCCAGAATAGAATAATATATATATATATATAGAGAGAGAGAGAGAGAGAGAGAGAGAAAGAGAGAGAGAGAGAGAGAGAGAGGGAAAAAAATACAATACAATACAATAAAAAATTATTATCTGAAATAGAAAGAAATTTTACAAAATTATTAAAACGAACGGGATTTCATAGGTTTGATCGAAAAATTTGTCGTTTGATGGCATTACGTTTGGATAGGACATATTTCAAAAACAAATTGCTGAAAAAGAAATGAGAAAGAGTTTCGACGAAAAGCACTTTTGTCGAACAAGTTGACGAAGCTTCTCGATCAACGTCGAACCTAGTATTCGTAGGGTGAGTGAGAGAAAGAAATAAAGAGAGAAAGGGAGAGAAATTTAGAGGAGTGGTTAGGGGTTGGGGGAGAGGATTGCGAGAGGTTGGGAAATCCCGGACGAGAGTATCGAGCGCCGGTGCGTGCTTCTGACAGCTTCGAACACGTTCGCGGAAACATCGTGTCCTCGGGGAAGGGGTATTTGACGTTTGACGTACGTCCTTGAAATTTTTATTAAGTACTTCGTGCCGCAATAGTCTCGTCGTCTACGTTGCTTTGTAACCACACCGATTTGCGTGAAATTTCTATTCTTTCATGTTAATCCGTTTAAAAAATACAATTCGTCGTATACTGCGGAATGGGGAAAAAGAAAATGAAAAGAAATAAGAAATAAAAGAAGAGAGAAACATTTAACTTAGGCACGTAGCACACACCATTGAAGAAGCTTTACATTGTATGTATAGTTACAATATACATAGGTGTTAACAACAACCATTTTCTTTCCAACTGAATAAAAATTATATCTAAAAAGAGAAAGAGAGTAAGGAAAATTAAAAAAAAAAACGAGATAATAAAATAAAAGTAGACGCGATATTTTTCGGAAGTGTAGAACCTGTTGTTTGCGTTGGTCGACTGCGAAATTTCAATTACGCGTATGCCAGGTCTGATTCGATTATCGAGGACGGATTGATTACCGATTCAATTGTTGCGACGAGTGCACCGAGGAATTCGTTTCTATTTGCAGGAAGCATGCGAACACGACCGATGCATCTATTATGCAACGCGTTCTCGGACTCCTATCTATGGCCATGATGGCGCTTTGGTGTCCTATTGCCAATGGGGTAGGAACATTTAATCCCTATTCTCATTTCTATTCTTCTTTAACCCTCTATAAGGTTTCACCTTTCGTGTGATTTTAAAGTCACATACCGACATAATATTCTTCTTCTATTTGATTCATTTTTTGTGATTAATTGATTTTTTAATCTTTAATTTCTCCTAACGTGGAGTACATGCATTATTCTATTATCTTTCTTTGATAATTGATAAAATTTGATGTTTGAATAAATCTAATATTAATTTTTATTCAAGGGGTTGATAAGTTACGTTACATTTTTTTATAGTCATGAAAAAAAAATTCGGACAATAAACGGGTTAATCACGAATATCTCTGCTAAAAAGCATTTAAAATTATCGCGTGACTTTGTCCATGTTTTTTCTATTATCTTTCTTACTCATCTAACTTATACTTGGCATATATTTACATACATTACACCGTAGACATTTTAATCGAATTACAGAAAAAACCACTAAAATTAAATGATAATATAAAAAAACATTACAATATTCTGTTTTTTATTTAATAATTACTGTGCACGTGTGAACACACATTATCTGTCAACAGCTGTTGAACAGTTTTTTAATGGGTACCCAAAAAATAGTATTTTCTAATTATAAGAATATTGGTTTATCTGATCAGGAATAAAATCAAGTAAAATCATTAAAAAATTGATCGATTGATTTATAATATTTACTATGAAATAAAGTTGGAAACATAAGAAATGATTACTTTTCATAGTACATTCTGTTTACACGTCTACTAAATGCCATATCCTGAAACGAAAGGAAACGAACGCTCCCTTATCATTTTCGTCTATTTCGTACTTTATCTTTTTCCATTACTTTTTTTTTCCATACTCTTTCTCTCTTGGTATGATCGTTCGCGCGTGTCGTTTCCACCCCCTATTTTTTTTTTATTTCACGGCAACGTTAACTGTCTCTCTCGAGGCGCTTAAACGACGTAATGCGGCAATTTTGTTAGGCGCTACCAGGAAATCAGCGGAGATGCGAGAACGGATAGTGGTGGGCTCTTGTCCATAATGGCCATTAAGCGGTCTTTCCGCGATAATTACTGTCAGCCGTGTGCCAGTGTTTCGTTGAAAAGAAGTGCTGACTCTCGGATGGCGCACTTTTCGCCGAATGGCTATGGGATTCGAACTAAAAAAAAAAAAAAAGAAAGAATTGAAATGAGGAAGTGTGAAATGGGGGGGGCGGGAGTGGGAGGCTTTTACTATTCAAATGATGGTGATATTAACCCCCGACCCCTTTATCATCTATTTTATCAGCTATCAACAAATTTCTCACACGATTAATACTTCAACTTGTGTATTAATAAAAAAAAAACCGATTTATCATATCATTTTTTATAAATCATGTATTTATTTTTTTAAATAATTCTAAAATATATTTTACAAATACTTACCTTATGAGTAAAATCGAATATAAATCAACGATCGATACGAAACATGATCTTTGCTATTCTGTTTTACCTACAATCGATAATTCAGAAATTCTCTTTACGAAAAATCGGTTGTCATGTAACATCTGTAGGTAAAACAAACAAGGATATAAATCGTGATCGTTGAAGATCTAAATGAATACGAAATATTATGAAGAGAAGAGTCGAAAGAAAGAAAAAAAAGCTCACTGTGGAAGAGAAAAAGAATTTGTAGTGGGGAGTGGCAAGACGATTACGAATTTCATGCAGGGTCAAACCAGATTCCAAGTTAATTGTGTTTCGGTCAACGTTGCCTACAACCTGTAGAAAAACTTTTCGATACATGTTTTTAAAAAATAATTTCAATTCAAATATTTTAATAATATCGATATAAATAAAATACGTTGATAATAAAATCCCCAATAATTATTTTTCTGTCGTATAATTTTGATTGTTTTACCATAAGTAAAAGACGGGATAGTTGAGAGAAAAATGATGTCCTGAAACTCTTGGTAGGAAAAGCTTAGGAATGAGAGAAGTCGCGTTGGTTGGTTGGTTGGTACGACAGAGAGGATAAAAGAAAAAGGCGCGATATCTTTGCCTGGAGGAAACTGCAGGGACCGCATTGCGCCAAGATCGCGCATTCGTCCGTGGCGAGACCGCAAACCACGCGCATTTTACTTCAAAGGTAGAAAACTTTTTGAGGAGAGCCGTATCCTGTTTCTTCGTGCGTTAAGTAACGGAACGTAGGCAAAGACTAGAAAGAAGACAAAGAATAGAAAAAAGAAAGCAAAAAGGAGTAAGAAAGAAAGAATGAATGAAAGAAAGAAGGAAAGATAGAACTCAGGAGTCTGAGAAATAAGGGAAAGAGAGAAAGAGTACAGGAAAGAAAGATCCTGCATTATTTTCCATGGTATAATTCATGAATCGGATAGAGAAGAAACAAAAGAGAAGAAGAAGAAGAAGCAAAAAAAAAAGGGAAAATAAACAGAACGGGTTGGGGTTGGTAGGGCGAGGAGGAGAAGAAGTGGGGGTTAAAACGAGCTGGATATAAAAACGATGACAGAGGAATTTCGAAAGAATTCAAAGTACGTGAAAGATCGTATGATCGAGATCTCGAAGGAAACTCGCTGTTGATCATTCTCTTTCTCTCTCTTTCTCTCTCTTTCTCTCTCTTTCTCTCTTCCTTTCTCTCTTTCTCTTACAATTAAAGAAGAAGAAGAAGAAGGAGTCTCGAAGATCCCTTTTGATCGTGCGATCCGTGCACCAAAGTAGAGGATCTGGCAACAACGTGAGGTAGAAGGATCTTGTGGGAGAACGTGGGCCAAGATAAAGAGAGAAACAGAAAGAGGAAGAGAAAGAAAAGGATATATAAGAGAAGGAGTAAAGGAATGAAAGGAACAGGTAAGCGAGAAGGAAGGTGAACCTTGAGTAAGAAAAGGAAAGAGGAAGCAGGTGAAAGAGAGATAGGAGAATGAGGGGAAAGCGGGGGTAGAAGGTGGAAGAAGAAACGGCGGGCAAGCAAGCAAGCAAAACCCTGGTCCAGAGAATCGTAAAACTCGACTCGCACTTGAGGAATATCTCGCGCTAAAGTTTGAAACTTCCGTTTGGGGAAAAAAAATATAAATAAAAAAAATTTCTTTTTTCTATTTCGAATAGTTACGCTTACGACAAAAGACGACTACTATAGTTTTAGTTTTTACAACTACAGTTTTCTTCTTTACCTGAGAACTCTGGTCTCCTACTACCGCGAAATAACGACACGTCGAACTTTGAGAAAACAAGGAACGTTGAGTTGTTGTAAGAAAGAAAGAGATAAAAGAGGAGTGTGTGAAAGAGAACGGGAGAGAGAGAGAGAGAGAGAGAGAAAGAGAGGGACTGAGAAAGAGAGTGTAGGATGCCGTCGAACGACTCGGACATAGTGGCTCGCGTGCAACGATAATATTCGCCCACGTGTGTATGAACTGTGTGAATCGTGTATATATATACATTTACATATATATTTCCTATATTACTAGAAAATCTATACAAGTGATCACGAAAGAGCTTTCATATTTAATCTCATCAATTTATTTTCTGTTGTTTATCTTTTTGTGTGACCATCGTTAACTTTCATATAGTATTTGTAAGTGTAAAATTATTTTTATTATAGTAATTATATATCGTTATTACTAATATTATTAGTTTTGTAATACGAAGAGAGAGAGAGTAGAAATATATTATTAATTTATTTATATATTTGTCTAAATCTCAAAATACTTCTCTCTCTCTCTCTCTCTCTCTCTCTATCTCTCTCTCTATCTCTCTCTCTCTATCTCTCTCTCTGTGTTTGTGTGTATGTGTGTGTATACGAATAAACATAAGCACAACAAGAACGTGCCTTCTCTGCGGTCGAGTTTGAATAAATTCCTACAGACGAAGAGAAGTCACTAGTCGTCGTGTGTTAGCGTATGTGAATTCGTGTGCGTTTGTACGTGCAGGAGTGAATGTGTGTTTGTGTATATGCATGTTAACTGTGTTTACAAAATTAGGAGCTAGGCTATATACGGTAGAATTAATTCTAGCGTACATTTGAGTTTATGGAAAACAATGATTTATCTTAGTTTACTTTCAAATTATCTATCAATTTTGTTATAATAACATTTATTCATGAGAATTTTCAAACAAGTGAAATCTATAAGGATCTACGAACAAAATATTTGCAGAATTAATAACAGTTTAGGAATTTGAGAAAAAATGAAACGAACGAATACGTCTGATATTAAAATTAAATAAAATTTGAACTTCATTTCAAATTGGCTAATAAATAATTCAAAAAACCCACAAAAGTAAATAGAAAAAAGCAGTAATATTGAATATAGATTTTAAATGGTAAACTTATCAAAAGTTTATACCTGTTTGTACAGAAACCGGTATCAGACACAAATCGGTATTTAATAAAAGTTTAATCTTTAACAATTAATATAATGCAGATTTCAATTAATTTGTTACCGCTACAAATAAAATAAATAAATCGATATTAAAAACGATAATAACAAATTATATATATAAATATAAGATAACATTTCGAGTATAGAATTAAAATAAAAAATTAAAAGGTTGTTAAAAATTGACAGGGTGGTGGGTTTAGTGTTAAAGGTTTCGCAAATTCGTTGTCGGCGAGCGGTTTACGAGAACAATCGGAGCTTGACGCGTTCGAAAACTACAAAAGCCGAACTAATTAAAAGGGAATCAGTCGTGGAACCGTTAACACCGACTGAAAATTCAGATCGAGTTGGACTCATCGCTAGGCCGCACGACGACTGGCCGGCCAATGACGCGTCTCCTGCACCACCATAGCGACGCAAATCAAATATTAATCGTGCAATTAGCGCCGATTGTACTTTAATCGGTGTTGCTTTTTTAACCCCCTTTCCATTACATGCCCACCCTACTGGTTCCCCTACCTCTACCCCTCCCCCTCCTATTACAAACTTCTCTTTATCCTTCTCCCTCTAACTATGCATGCTTTTCTTCGAACCTTGCAAGCTTGCAAAACGTTTGACATCGTTGCAACCAAACGCATCCGACAAAATATTCGACTCGATATGACATATATATACTATACATCTATATTTGTGTTTGTGTATAATTCGTAGAATGTACATGCGTGATAGAAGAACAGGATACGCCTCGTCACCTCCATTAATATCAAATTATAAGCAAATTGCATGAGCTAACGGAACAATGCATCAAAATATGAAAACTCTAACTCTCAAATAGTATGCAATTTTCCTTACAAGTCTTGTCTAATAATTTAAAAAAAGAAATAAAACAATAACAGCTTAATAACGAACACCAAATCGTTTGAAATTTTTCTTATATTTTACGGCAAAATTGAAATCATTTAAAATTGCTCCCCAGCTAATCTAATCTAATTACTAAAAAATGAACAATCTCCAAAAGTAATGATAAAAATATGAAGAAAATTAATGCATACAAATGAATAACGTGCAGGCAATGGTAAGCAGGGCCGTTACTATGGGGGCGGTGCCAGGTGCCGCCGGAGTTTCCGGTGAGGCTGGTTTGGCCGGTGTACCTAGACTTTTGGAAGATTTAGCAAGACTATCCGAGGACAAGGACACTGCTGACATCGTATTCCTTTTGGGTAGAGACGAGACGCCGGTTTATGCGCACAGAATCATACTACAAGCAAGGTTGGTTGGTCGTTTGTTTTTTCCATGCATACATAAAACTAATCCTTTATCGAATAAATAATAATAATAATAATAATAATAATAATAATAATAATAATAATAATAATAATAATAATAATAATAATAATAATAATAATAATAATAATAATAATAATAATAATAATAATAACAATAATAATGATAATATAAGAGCTTATATTTAACCAATTAGAACATTTTATTATTAGATTTAAAATGAGAAGAAATATTATAAGAGCTTTTATATTCCACTCACAAAGAACATTTTATTATTACATTTAGAAACATTTTTCAAACGATTCGGGTAGATAGGTAGTTAGATAGGTAGGGTTGGTGTACCAAACCCAAAGAGCGAATTTTCATTAAAAAAAGCTCAAGCTCTCCTTGGCGAGGAAATTCAATTTGCACCAACGGTGAAACCAAAACGCGAGATTTTACCGTTTCTGTAGTTTTACACTCGGACGAGGTAAAAAAAAAAACAAGAAATTAAAACGAGAAATAACAAAACTATAATAATAATAATAATAATAATAATAATAATAATAATAATAATAATAATAATAATAATAATAGAATAAAAAAAGGAAGAAGAAGAAAAATGCTATTTCAGCAAACGAAATTAAACCTTTTTCTCTACGCGTACACTATTTACGCGCAAAATTTACGAGTTTACGAGTTTTGTATTGGATGAAAGTACACGTATCCTTCCCCTTCTCTCTCTTTTTCCCTCTTCTGTAAGCTATATCCAAAAAAAGAATATAGAAAAAGAAAAAAAGGTGAAAAATGTGGAAGAGAAGAGAGAAAAAGTATAAAATGAGAGAGTTGAGTGATATGAGTGTGCCTTTCCTGACGTAATGAGATCGGTTCTTTCCTCGTTTTCTCGTCATCGATATGTTTTCTCACGTTTAATATATATATATATATATATATATATATATATATATATATATATATATATATATATATATATATACTAGATACTTGGCTACATCATATAACTGTAGAAACTCGTAGAAACAGAAATATCATGACCGTCCCTTAAGGAAAAGCTGATGTTAGTGGAAAAACGAATGAAAATCACGTTAAAATGAAGTAACGTGACGCGCCCGGGGAATGGATTTAATTGTTAATCGTAATTTTTATTAAAGCGACGAGTAAGTCTCGTCGATCGAGTCGCGAGATTTCCTTGGAGAATTCCTCTACGTAGCTGTGAAACAAAAGTGAAGGAAAAAAAATCAAGATAAACGATGAGATACACGACAGAATACGAAAGGCTGAGTGAAAGAGGAGATAAAGAGTGTGATGAAGATAGAAAAAAAAGGAGAAGAAAATGAGAGAGCTAAAAAGAGAGAGATAGAGGTATTAAAAGTGATAAAGATGATGATAAAAAAAAATTAGAGAGAAAGAGAGAGAGAGAATGAGGATAGATAGAAAATGGAGAGAATAAAATTGATAAAGATAGAATAAGACGAAGAATGAGGATGTTAGAAAGAGAAAGGATCAGTGAAATAGAGATAGAAATAGAAATAGAGTTTTAGATTGATATATATATAAGAACAAAGATCGAACAAAGTAAAGAAAAAATGAAATTTAAGTGAAATTTAAAGATAAAGTATGAAGATTCTTGAAATCTTTTGCCATCTCATAATTCACTCTTTGTTTAAAAATTGTAAATCATTGAAAATCGACAAATCTAAATCATTTTAAAATTGCATTAACGTATAATTAAATTAGCTTTGTAGGTTACTCGTAAGATAAAAAATTGTATTATCTCGATGCTATTGTCTTTTCATCGTTAATGCAAAGGCGCTATATCGCCGAGGAAAAACGTGTAGTGTGTCTGGAGTACATCCGTAAGTTATTGCCCATTTTTTCTCTTTTACTTTCTATCTTTATATTTCTCTCTTATGTTCTTTTCTCGTCCTTATGGAAAGCAGAAACCACGGTGCCTTGTTACTTAAAAGCGGCTAACTTACTTTGGGATAACTTCATTAGCAAGTTCCTTGCTACTGACAGAGTTGGTAGAATAGAAAGAAGAAGTAAAAAATAAAAAGAAAAAGATAAAAAGTAATATAAAACGGAGCAGAAAAGAAAAATCTGAGAGTGACGAGGTCTAGCCTAGAAAATGACTGGTGCTAATAACGAGGACAATAAAACCTAAGTTGATGATCATTTTTATGAACTATTGTAACGTCATTTGTGTCTAGAATGGTAATTTATTATAACTAAATTATTATCAGTTTAATCGAACACATTTATCAGTTTTATTATTCATATTTAAAATATTGCGAATTAATTACAAATAAATAGAATAAAATCAAACCTGTTGACTAATATCTTTAAACAAAATTTTAAACAACGTCTCATTGTGGTCCACTATCGTGGAAATAAATTGAAAAGTTATAAGAGATTTTAGTTTTTTATAAATTAAAATCTATAATAAAATGAAAATAAAAAACGAAAAAAAAGAACAGAATGAGAGAGAAAAGATAAAGAAAATGATTCAGGAGAAAAGTTTTGAACGTTAGACGTCGGCTCGAAGATGATTGGGGATGAATAGGAAAAAAAGCCGATTTTAGGTTCTTTCGAGGAAAAACTAATGAACGCACTAGTGATTATCGAAGGAGACTCGTACCAAACCAAAGTCATCGAACTTTCTTGATCGGTGTAAGCACGCGCGAATCTCGCTCGCCTGACTCGATGGATTTTAATTAAGGAGATCCGATTGTTACCGACGAAACGAATCGTCCGGCCGTTCTAATTAGTTGGACAATGAGAAAAACAGGGAAAGAGAATGAAAATGAGAAAAAAGAAAAAAGAAAAAAGAAAGAAAGAGAAAGATAGAGAAATGGCGGTACCTTTCCTTTTTCAGCGATCAGTTTCTCTCCTTCTCATCGTCTCGATGCACTCTCGAATCGAGGGAATTCTAATTATTGTAAGAAGGGATTGATATTTAGTCGAGAGAGAGAAGAAAAGGGATGGTTGTTGAAACGTCCAAGGGACTACCGAGCCGACCGGCCCGGCAGCCAGTTTTCCACAGAACAGAACGGCGCTAATTGTAAAGTCAATTACGATATTTCCGCGAACCCTTTTGATACCGGTATGGAAGGGACGAACAAGCTCTTTGTCATTCGTTCGTTCGTTCGTTCATTCGTTCGTTCGTTCATTCCTTCTTTCCTTGTCCTCCTCACCCTTGTTCCCTCCACTTATTCCTCCTTTCGCCCTCTTTTCGTCAGCCTTTCGGCCACCTAACGCCCTCCTTCTCTCGATCCCTTTTGTCAAAGCGATCCTCGGAAAATTAAGTTACGCATGCTCCTGACAGACGTCCGCGGAAGAAACGAATGGACAATACGCGACCGCACTCGAATTCTCATCGGCCCATTCTATTTCTCTCTTTCTCTTTTTTGTATCTACTGAAATCCAGCTAAAATCGTGTAATCTCTTCTCTTCTCTCTTATACTCATTCTTGTTATCTATCTATCTTTCTTCATCTTTCTCCTTATATCCCTCTAGAGTACCACTATCCTCGTTATATTTCTAAGGGCGAGAGAATATCACCTAGACAAGCCCTACAAAATACCATTGTGTCTTCTCTCTCCTAACGAAATATCATCATGTGTGGGGTGGGTCTGCTTTTCATATAACTTACAATTGTTTCTATCATTAAATCGGATTATAAATAATCGCGTTATTTCTCGTTATACGTGGAGCTGTTTGTTAAAACAGAGGAAAACGATTAAACTCTTATTTGAAGTATTATTTATTACGATTTTATTATCAAAATACTCGATAGATGTACTTAACGATAGTAAATGAGAATAATTGTTATGTCTGTTAAATATTTAATGATGTTACAACAATGTAAATTATTGTATCGATTTTCTCTTTACTTTCTGTTCGAATTGTTTTCCACTCAAAATATTATGAATAATCATCTTTAAAATTACGAACCACAAGTTTGCAACCCCTCCCATTAATCTATAACAACTACAAAAACTAAACTAAACTAAACTAAAAGTTAGAAATCTTTCTAGATTCTATACCAACGCGACAAAAAAAAAGAAAAGAAGAAAAAAAAACAAAAGAAAAAGGTGTGACTAGGTGACTACAATGACGAACGCGAAAAACTAGAGGTGGTGCCAGCAACAACCATCAACGATGACATTTCTTCTCTCTCTCTCTCTCTCTCTCTCTCGTAAAGAAGCAGAATTGTGAGAATGAGAGAACCTTCAAATAGAAAGAGAAAGAACTGGAAAAAGAGAGAGAAAAAAACAGAGACAGAAAGTGAGTGAGTGAGAGAGTGAGAGAGAAACCTCGTGCAACCGGAAACCAAAGCGGTTTTTGCACGTAGATCGACGGAGCCGCCATATAATCGCATGCTTGGTCGTTAGTAGCGGAGCCTGCGGCGACATTCAACCCTTGCCGACGTAAAACCAAGCACCAGCCACGACCCTCGTTTTCCCAGCCACGTCGTACCGCGCCTCGTGTGTTCCCTCCTTCCTTCCTACCCTCCCTCCCTCTCGTCTCTCTCTCTTTCTCTCTATCCTACTTGCTTCTACTAACCCTTTCCAAGTTGCGAAAATCACCCCCACCATACACCCTTACCCATTCCCTATCCCCCCATACCCTCATCCCCCACTCGCTTCTTCTAACACCTCTGACTTGCACCAGACTTTCTCTTTCTCTCTTTCTAACGTTAGTTTTTTTTTCTTTTTTTCTTTTGCTTTTCACCTTCTTCCCTGTTCTCTCACGGTGATTTTTGGTTTTCTTTGATAGCAATGCTGCGGCAACGTTCGCTCGTGATTAGAGAACCACCCACCCCCATTTGTTTTTTTTTCTTCTTCTTCTTCTTGTTTTTTCCTTTTTTTGTTGTTCTTTTTTTGCTTTCTTTCTTTTTATTGCTTTTTCTTTCTCTCTCTCTCTCTCTTTTATTTTTTTTTTTGACGTACGCCCGTCTTTTCCGTCAGCTTTGCGCAAAAAGCTCAGGGGCAAAAAAGGTACAGGAACAAGGAAGGTATGACGTGCGCGTTGTTTTAGATGCATTGTCTGATTTTTCCTCCTTCCTTTCCCATTTGTGCCACCCGCTAGCAGATCGTTAAATCTTACCCAAAATCATTAAGAAGGGTAGTGATGGTAGTGGTGGTGGTAGCAATGGTGGTGGCGGCTTACTCGAATGAGAAAATAAGGGGAAGTATTTATT
Source organism: Polistes dominula (assembly GCF_049000335.1). Taxonomy (NCBI): domain Eukaryota; kingdom Metazoa; phylum Arthropoda; class Insecta; order Hymenoptera; family Vespidae; genus Polistes; species Polistes dominula. The sequence goes on from NW_028300899.1 coordinate 5,014,686, forward strand.
GCTATAGTAAGAAAAAGGGAGGTTTTATTGGTTGCGACATAATATCAAATGACATGTGATAGATATAATCAAGTGTGAAGTAAATGAAACAATATCTAATACTAATTATTGTAATAAAAAGAAACAATTTATATTTATAAGCATTTATTTGTCATAAGAAAGATGAATTAATGAAAAATTATTTGATGCAATAATTGATTAGAGAAACACAATACTCATAATTTGATTATACAAAACAATGCTGAACTATTACACAATTGTGTTGAACAGTAAATCTAATCATGAAGAGGTGGTCCTCTTACAGATGTTCAACCTAGTTTAATCTAAACTCTCAACGGATGAGAGAGAAGGATTGTATTTGTATCTCATTTGTCACAAGAGATGATATCCTACGCAATAACATTTGTAGAACTACGTTCCAATTAAAGATCAGAGAAACGAGTTTCCCTTTGAGTCAAAAGTGAATTGACCTAGTAATTTGTTCGATGAAAATTCGTATGAAGAGAACATGATTATTATTCAATCGGATAGCCGCTAATTAGCCTATTATATAATCGCTTCTCTACTAATACTATTGATGATGTTTTCACTGAAGTGAATGAGTAGTAGTGGTAGCGGTTGGTTCTCTCTCATAGGAGTTTTAGGGAAAACACCTCGATGCTAAATTTAGAACACTCGGAAACGACACAGGAACGACAGAATGGAATTTCAAACCGGTTCGGACTAATTCGAGCGAATGCCGATCTTTCGATTACGCGAACCTTTGAATGTCTGTATATAGTATAACGATTCTGTTTTATATGTGCTAGTTTCTCATTTTTATGTGTATATACATATATATACGTAATGTATATATCACAGATATTGGAAAATGCTTGAGCTTTAGTTAAACCGGTTGAACAGCAACCTAATGAAGCGTTTCTATCAAAGTAAATAGGCCAAACGTTATAGTTACATATACATATACTATGTAATCTGTGGTAAAGCTTCCGAAAATAGTAAACGTATATAGAACGTTTCATTAAACATTCTATATCCTATGGAATATTCTAAGTATACTATATGTGTATACAGTATTGTTACACATTGTTATGTATAGAATATCGATTTATATATTAATAAAAAAAAGAAGCAAGACGATACAATACGTGTTAAAATTTTTGCAACGATTTTAAAGAGAAGAGAAGAAAATTCGTGGATGAAAATTTTGCAAACGATCGAAAGTACTCAAAGTGTATACCACCTATACACTCTCGTTTGTAGACGCTTAATAGTAAATTCATCTACAAGAGGAAACAAAGGTGAAAATAAAAAACAGAGTTTCTGGTATGGATAAAAAGAAATAGAAAAAGGGAAAAAGAAAATCAAGGAAAGAGAGTATGTATACAGGGAACATACATGAGATGCACACAAGGAGGAACGTTTGATATTTTATTTTGCTTCTCGTCAACGTCGATTCGACGAGGGTCGCACGCTTTTCCAGCAGAGAACATTTTCCACGATTTCTTCTCGACTACGACGTCGTCGTCGTCGTCATCGTCGTCGTCGTCAGGGCGACGCTCGGGTGTACGTCGGTATAATATCAAAGCCTCTTCCATTTGCGTTCGTCGGCTCTTTGACACATTTTCTTTTGATTCGATACGCGCGAGAGGCACGCTTTACGTGCTTCAAGAGGGAACCACCCTACCACCCCCTCACCTTACCCCTTTCCCCCCTGTTTTCTCTCTTTCTTTCTCTGCAACCCTCCTTCTTCTTCTTCTTCTTCTCATTCTTCCTACGTCACAGCTACCAACATCGTCAAAGTCACGAGACCATGGTCGTCGTAGTAGTGGACGTCGACTCCTGAAAGCTACGCTTAACGACTCGTCCGTTTTTGCTACCCCGATCTCCGACTTTTTCATTCCTTTCCTCTCCCAACCTTTCTTTCCCTTCTCCTCTTCCTCTTCCTTCTCCTCATTTTAACCCTCGCCCTCCCCACTTTTCCCTCTACTTCTTCTACTCCACCTACATCACCACTTTGGTGAATGTCTCTAATTGAAAAACGGCCCGTTTTTCCTCTACTACCAACATACATCCTTTCTTTCTTTCTTTCTTTATTTGTCTTTCTTTCATCCTTTCTTCCTTTTTTTTTCTTTCTTTCGTTACACGACATTCCACGGTGTAAATTCAATTTCGATTTGATGCACATACTCTCTTTTTATCTTTCTTTCTTTCTTTATTTTCTTCTTTTTTGTTTTTTATCTTTCATTCTGTCTATGTTTAACTCTCGGTACACGGTGTCCTCGGGAAAGGGCCTGGTCGACTGGTTTCAGGGTGCGTCGTTGTGCTCCATTTAACACACGGGTACTATGACTCCTTCCGTACGAGAGAATATTTCTCGTGCCGTTGACTTTACTACCAAGCAAATATTTACCACTCGTTTAATAATAATTTCACAAATTTTATTTCTTTTAATATTTGTAGTGTATAACCAAACATACTTTAAAAAAAAAATAATATATATATATATATATATATATATATATATATATATATATTTCTATAGAAAAATCAATCAAATCTATTCCTTCTTCTTTGAACGAAAAGAAAAAAGTTTCCACTCAAAAAAGTTGTTTGCTCGCATTCCAGACGATCAAAGTCTTCAATTTATGATACACAAAAATGATTAAAGAAAAATATTTCTGTTGAAAAATCAATAGATGCGATACTTTAAAAAATCCCATTCCTTTTTTTTTCCTTAAAACGAAACGCAAAGTTACAAAGCAAAATGAGATGCATGTATCACACCCTAGAAAACGATCAAAGTCAGTCGTGATACCGAAGATTGTAATAGATTAGAAAAATATTTTTTTCTGTTGAAAAGTCAATACCAATATCTCTTTGAGAATTTTTTCTTTTTTTTTTTTTCAATATGAAACTCAAAGTTTCAATGCAAGAAAAAAAGTTGCATGTTCACACCCTAGACGATTAGAATCAACGTGATCGTGAAGTTCCTTTACTCTCGTCAGCATCCTCTCGTTTTTCCTCGATAGTAGACGAAAGGGGGTAAAGAAAAGACGGAGACTAAGAGAAAGTGAGAGAGAGTAGTAGTAGTAGTAACAAGTAAGAAGAAAGATAAAGATAGATAGACAGATAGATAGAGAAAGAGAAGAGAAGAGTGAGAGAGCAAGAGAGATGAGACTTTTCGAAGGTTGCCATTAATTTCTAGGGGAACGGAAACTAAAGCCAGTGCGCCGTATGTTAGTTACGTATTCTCCCGCGGCAACGGAGCTTCCTGACGAAGTCAATTAAGCTCTTTTGTGACGAGGAGAAGCAGCAGCAGCAGAAGTGCTGGAGACTCCGACGGCCCGGAGTGGATGGCGTTCGTTACAAGAACTACCCCTCGAACAGCCACATTTATGCTCCCACGAAACTCGAAATATCGGCATTCACCCCTCTTTCTCTCCCCCTCTCTCATTTCAGTTGACTCTTTCTACTATCTTCATCTTCTTCTTTTTATTTTCATCCTTCTTTGCCAACTGTAATATCACTATCTTATTATTCTATGATCAATCCAATGAACTTTTGTGGTGCACAGGTGCAAGAATTTCGCAGCCGCTAAAAGGATTGGCACGCCTGGAAACCCGACACCCGTTAGAATGCCACACGCTCATCCGGAAACCTTCAGGCAGTTCATTCATTACATCTATACCGGCAAAGTAAGAAGAACCTTCATTTTCATTGATGAATAATATCTTTATTATGAAAGTAGAATGTACATTCTATATAATTTTATTACATTGTATTCAATTTTGATTTTTATTCTTTTACGAATGAATTAAGTAATCATACAAAACGTTTATTTCGTTGACAAAATAATCATTATTATTAAATCATTAAATAGGTATATGTACATACCATTCCTTATTTCTGTATCTTTGTAATTACATTCAGTTTTGATATATTTTTAACGAAAGATTAAAACATGATAGAAAATGTTGATTTTACTGAATAATAATAATAATAATAATTATTATTATTATTATTATTATTATTATTACTAAACCAACGAATAGGAAACTAAAATGTATATGTTATGGTTTAAATGAATAATATGGGAAATTGTGAAAGTGGAATAGTGTAATAAATTTCAGCGTTAGGATTATACCTCTTTTGAAATTAGTATTTGTAATAAATATAATTTATTACTATGTCCGATATCGTTTATCATTATTCATAATATCTATATTAATCATCTAGTTTACAACATATAAATATATATATGTATGAATGATTAAATTGCAGTATTCTAATTTTAGATTGTGCCTCAAAACGTCGATTTAAACGACTAATAATAATTATTATTATTAAGCCAACGAAATAAACCAACGAATATGTTATGAGTTTTGAGATTAATATGAGTATTACGAAAATCTGGTATTGCTATAAATTCCAATATTAGGATTATGTCTTTGTAAATAGTTTTATACAATAGATTTATTATATTGTTCTTTTATAAATCATTTAAGTCATAACATATAATTTATATGTAATGATAAAAATATCTTACGGTTAGTTTTCATTAATTTGTTTAATTTTCTATGAAATAATTAGATCATGCTACAAGATAGTGGAATATTCGAGATGTTAGGTCTTGCTCAAGAACTCGGTGTCGAGGAACTTTGGAGGAGTTGCGAGGAACACGTATCGGCCACACTAAGTCCTGGAAATGCATGTGCCCTTTTGACCGCAGCTTTGGATGCCCAGGAACGAGTACCAGGTAAGTTGATCGATCTTTTCAATTTGCAGAATTTTATTTGATTTTTCTCGTCAAATTTAAACTACTACTTTTTAATTTAGTAAATACTGTCAATCTTTCTATAACACGATTAAATTCATGTGTGTTCTATCAAAACAATTTGAAATGAAACCTAAATATATGATACTACAGATCAATAGAATTAAATTTGTGTTGTTGAAATTGTTAGAGTTGTATTGTAAAGAAATCGTGTTATAAATTGTCGCCATTTTTGCTATATGTTTTTAGAGTATCGTGTTATTAAAGGGTTGATTGTGTATAAATTATACTAAATTCTTTCTTTTTCTTTTATGAAAGTATTAAGTAGAAACTTCGTAGAAAATAAAGAGAACAGAAAAGAAATACGTTTCCGGTATAAATACACGCGCGTGACGTCGTAAACACTTGTGTGACACTTCTCAACTATCATCGATCTTCATTATTTTAATTTTGATACACGCTCTCCCTAATTTTTTTATACGTCTTTTCCTACGCTTTCCCTTTTAATCGATTCTCGCGATTCCACCTTCTACGATAAAAGGGGAGATTTTATCCAGTATCATTAGTTATACACTTTTTATTTATTACCCTGATGTCAGTGTCAGCCATTTGGTATATGTCCAAAGTCGATTAATAATATAACGATCATTTTAATTTTAAATTGTTCATCATTACAATGGATTATATATCTTTAAATAATTTAAATAATTGAGATAACTATAGTTATTCATTCATTATTTTATTTATTATTTAATATTTGAATAAATCTAACTTATATAAATATATATTTATTATTATTTATCCTCTTGTTGCATTATTTTATCGGTAATATAGAAAATGTTCTTACCAACACGCGGCAGCACTATTCAAATCTAATTTAATACTAAAATTATTATTATTTTATTTATAACAAAAATTTTAAATATAAATTAAATTGTTCTTTTTTTATAATTGCAAATAAATAATCGAAAATTTTGATAAAAATTTTCATTCTAAAATAGGGAATTTTTGTACTCATTGGTTGGTACTGCTACGAAGTTTCTTTGGTTGGTAAGCCCTAAAACGCCACAATTAGCGGCGTTTCACGTTTTCACGAAGAAAACAAGTACGTTTAAAGTATTTTGCATCGTAATTTTTTGAAAAACAAGGTTAAGAATGTCGTACAAAGGACCACAAAAGGTTCAAAAGGTTATGGTACAACCCATAAACCTTATATTTCGATATTTGCAAAATCGGTCACGGGTACAAGTTTGGCTTTTCGAAAACATTCATCTGAGGATCGAGGGTCACATTGTCGGCTTTGATGAATACATGAATTTAGTTTTGGATGATGCCGAGGAATATCATTTGAAGACGAAAAACAGAAAACCACTTGGACGTATAATGTTAAAAGGAGATAATATAACGTTAATTCAAAATACTAATCCTACTGCTAATTGAATTGAAGAAGTTAACCTCAAAAAAAAAGGGCATTTGTATGTCATACATTTAAGCACAAGATCTACTGCAAGTGTCCTTCACTGATCAACATCAAGAAGATAAAATATGTGCATTATAAATGATTATGATATTATAGTGCGACTCAGGGACATACTTAGGAGAAAAATATTGAAATCTTAAAAAAGGGAGAACTTAATGTCTATCTTGCTCTATGATTGACGCTACAACAATTCATTCATCGACTCATCTTTACTTTTTTTAATTAAACTGTTTAATGTTCTTCCTAATGTGGTATGCATTTTAACATACTGCACGTACTAAAATTATAAACTAAAAATATGTACTATGAATGTCTACTGTGAATGTTATTATAAATCTATGGAATTTCTAAAATTCTTTTTTTAATTGGATTAAATTGCGTTTATTTGAACAAATATAAAATATTGTAAATTTCATTTAAACAAGGATTATTAAAAAAAATGTTTTGATCTTAACATAACCTATGGCTTATCTTCTTCTTTTGTTGTAACTTTTTATATTATTTTATCTTTATACATACCTTTTCTTTGAATAATGTAATCCAGTATGTTAAACTGTGTTACATAAATATCAATAAAATATTATAACATAATGTACACTTAAAAGATCTTGATTTATTTTTAATTCACCGCATTACATTTAATTATAAAATAAAATAATATAGTTTAATAGTACAAAAAGAAATATTATCTTCCCTGTAGTTGAAATTTATTTTCTAGGTGGGAAAGGTGCTTGTTCATCCTTTATCGAGAGATGTTTTGCATTTATCGGAGAAAATGCAGTGGATACGGTAAAAACAACAGCATTTTGTAATCTTCCAAAAGATGCCCTTGTCAAATTGATATCTTCTGACTATCTTGGCTTAGAAGAGGAAGATGTATGGAGAGCAGTATTGAACTGGGCCAAGTATCAGGTTCTTATATTTATAAAATTATTATTCCGTTTCCGAGCAAATTGTATCCCTTGAATTCGAGAACAAATTATACGTTCTGATAGTACGTATGGCGTGCAAGGTCTTAGACCTTATATCGCATACATTATCGGGTCCTTGGCTCCTTAGGTTCTTGGATCGGAATTTAGAATTACGAGTTAAGGAACGCTTAACCGTACGGACCACGCTCCTAGGCAGGGGTGACGCAGCCTACACAACATTGGACCGAAGAGGAACGAGTGAGGGTCTGCCAACATTTGTCCGGAGTAATAAATCATGTTCGTCTACTACTCATCGATAGCCAGGTCTTTGCGGAAGAAGTTGAACCAACTGGAGCTGTACCAATTGAATTATCTTTGGAAAGGTATAAATGTTTTAATTCTAATTACTGAAATAACTTGAAATATTTATCATTATTATAAATCTTTATTTTGCTTTAGATACAGATATGCAGCACTACCAAGCAAGTATGCAGAAATTTGTTCGGATAAGAGATTACAACCGAGAGTAAGTCCTTTTCTATTTCCTGGATCACAAATTCTATCAAGAGACAAGATAGGATATCAACGATTATTGAATCAGTGGTATGGTTCACCTAAACAAAGTTGGCGTTTGATTTATAGGTAAGTAAATGAAATCTTTCTAAAGATATTAAAAGAATTTAACTAAATTTAATTATATTATTTTCAGAGCTTCTGGTCATGGCTATTCTGCAACCTCTTTTCATCGTCATTGTGATGGTATTTCTCCAACATATGTAATAGCATTAGTAAGTTTAGTATTTTACATATTTCTATGTTCTACAAAGTATATTATAATAAACATTTATTTAATTATAGGGAACACGTGGAGAAATATGCGGTGGATTTAGTGACGCACCATGGGGTAAAACTAACGCTAAAGGACACTATATTTCATCGGAAAAAGCTTTTCTATTTACATTAACTAATAATCAGGATATACCTCCAACCAAATATGAAATTGTTAAAAAGCCCTTTGCTATCTATTATCATCCTGAGTGAGATATAATTATTTTGATATATTCTTAACTTTAAATTCATTTTATATTTTTAATTGAATCAGATATTTAATGTACATCTTTGTTTTTTATCACAGCATAGGACCCATATTCGGTGCAGGTGCAGATCTATTAATATCCAGTAACTGTAACGTAAACATGGAAAGTTACAGTAATCTTCCTCACAGTTATGATGGAGAAAATGCTTCGAACACAATACTCATGGGAGATTATCATTTTTCTGTAGTAGATTATGAGGTCTTTACACCTAGCCATCATACCCCTAAATCGAATCACTGATAATTCGTACGATATTTTGAAACATAGTACAATATTGTAAATACTCTGATTTACATGCTCTCTTATACAGACTGAGATTATTTTATACACGTAATGTAGTTTAATATTTTTCAATCATAGTACGTTAATAAAATATCTATCGGGATATCAAATACAATTATAATTCTATATTTTATACGATAACTAATAGAACAAATTGTATAATTCTAATGCTTTCTCGAAATTGATTTTTTTAAAATAAAATCAGTGTCTCAGAATGAGATAATTAAACAAATTGGATGATCATAGGTTATCGATAAATTTGATAAAATTATTTATACGAGCATTAAAAAAATTTATATAATGTAAAACGTTAATTTTTCGAAATTCGTCATATATTAAATAAAAAGAAAATTAAGTTGCCTTTTTTCTTCATACTATCAATTACTAAATATAAGATACTGAAAAATGATAGAATATACTTGAAAATAAGGAACATATTTGATTTCGTTTTGTTACGAACTTTTACTTACATTTTTCTTCTTTTTAGAGTTGATTTTTTAATGATGATTGCTGGTCACTATATATATGTTTATAATAAAAATTTGCATAAAGCTTATACTAATTAAGAGTGTATTTATATTGAAATAAATGATACGAACAAATTTGATTTGATAGAAGCTCTAAAATAACATCTTAGTCTAAATGAATAAAAACAAAATAAGATAAAATAAAAATCACAAGATTAATATGAATTTGATCAAATAATTTTCTATTACTCTATTCTTATCACGTTAAATGAAGAAACGAATTAAAATAAATAAGATCTATTTATTTTGAATATTAATCTTAAGAAATTAGTTTCCACTAAAAATATACTTTGTAAAATAATTTTTTAAAACATCTCAAAGTTTAAAGATGAGAAATTGTCGTTCGTTTAAGGACGAATGCAAAACAATATTTTCCAAATGGCGGCCAGTAAAATAAAGAGACACTGTAAACCTGTAAGAAACACGTTTCCGAACACGGGGACGTATATTTGAATTTCTCGAGCGTGCTTTTCGCACGTATCATACATGCATAAGTTAAACGCTTATACATCGTAACATACATATACGTATTTATATAAGTATCACAATAAAAAGGTCATTTCAAAATCGTAAAGTTTGCGAGCGAATGCAGACATGGCGAACATGTAAAATAAAAAAAACGTCGAAGTGCCGCCAAAACTAATTGATACTCCAATGCAAATAGTTAATAATTTCTATGGTGTAGTCGGTATCTATTGAATTACGTATATGTATATTAATATACATGTGTGTATGTATATGATATATGTATATAATATACATGATGTATGTATATAATATACATGTGTATATGTATATGTGTATATATAATATACATGTATGTATGTATATGAACGTATTTGGCATATAGAATAATGCGTATGTGTGTATATGTGTATATGCAGTATCAGACTATGTACGCTCTCGTGCGCAGAGAGAATTTATATTTCGTTCTTCGGTATACGTTGAATATTCATGGTACAGTATTATGAGTTTAACATGCTCATCTTCGCCGTGGGCTTTACTATATTATCTATTTATGTCCGTAACCTTTTCATAAATTTGCACGCAACCTTGTAATTTCGCCTCTGTCTTTCAAGAAATCTACGTTGAGATGAGAAAGATTTTTTTTTCTTTTATCTCTCTTTCTTTTTTATCTTAATATTTCTCTCTCTCTCTTTTTTTTTATACTTATAATACACGTACACTTCGTATTGATCCTTCTCTTTTGAACGAATAACAAAATAAATAAAAATATGAAATTGAGTATTAAAAAATGAAATGAAAGATAATAATAAGATATTTTTTTCTCATCAGCTGAAAGGTGAACGTCCTTCTACACTTGCTTTGACATTCTTTCACTGACAATATACTTAGTTTCATTGTCAATAGTAGAAATAAAACGAGACGTGACTGGCGGATACTCAAAGTTGCAGAATACAAGTAACATAGTATAGTAAAACCTTCAGTAGATGTATATATTTGAATTAAAAGGAAAACATAATCGTTTGGATGAAAGAATTTTTTTTATATATTAAAAAAACTGAATGCATTTTATATTCAATGAATTTACTTTTTTACTTTGTGGTTCCATCAAAGTTTTATTTGTAAAAAGAGACCACAATGTTCTTTAATTTGTTCTTACTAATATTGTCAAATACTGAAGGTTCCACTGTATATGTATTATATGGGTATATATATAACGAACGTCACCATATTGATGTAATAATAATCTGTTTTATTATAATAATACTTAAAAAATAATATCATAGAAGAAGCGAACTTTGCATTAGTTTTTGTTCTCTTTCTTCTTTCTCTTTCGAATTGAATCTAGCCTTCGATGGTTTTACAAAATAAATGTATGCACATATACATACACATATTTATTATTTTTATGTCCATATATATATTTACTTACTTATATACATGCATTTATACATACGCACCGTTGATTTGGTCATTTATTTACACTTTTGTCCCTGCCTAATTAATTATAAACGAATACATTAATCTAGGATTGCACGTATTTTTTCGGTATTTTACGAATTACATATGAATTCATTTCTTCTCTATTATTTATCTTACAATTAATTGTAAATAAAAAAAATAGTAATAAGAAAAAAGTAGTAAGATAGAAAGTAAAGGGAAGAAAAAACAGAGGGTGAAAACACATGAAAAAGAAATAAGAAAACGAAATGGGTCAGGAAGATTACAAATGGTTTTAATTCGTTATTATTAAATTTGTTTTAGAGAAAATTAAATTATAATATTTGCAAAATACTGTTTTGGATGATATATGTTATTCAATGAATGATTCATCATGACATTTATTGTTCTTCCATACACACACAATTAATTTTAATTTTAATTTAAGCAATGAAAAAATAATTCGATTATACAATGTTTGATTTAAGAAGAAAAATTTTGTTTTTTAAAAATTGATATAAATAATTACATATGAATTATTTAATCATTCATTAAAAATCGTTAATACTTAAAAACCCCTATACACATTAAAACTGTTAATACACGTTGGCAGATAATTGAAAATTTAATGAAATCTACCAAACAATTTCATTTTTTTTTTCAAATTATTCATATTTCTTTATTTTACAATGTAATACCAACGTTCTTGTTTTATACTTTTATACTATTTTCCTGTTTCATCATTCGTTAATTTACAAAATGTTAAAAGATACATCGATGTTAAAAATGTACCACGAATCATGAAGCACAAAAATAGATAAATGCATTGAACAAATATTTTTAATTTGTATTAGGGGTGTTAAGCACATAAGAAAAAAAAAAAACTCGATGCAAAATTACGAAATTTCGATAATGTTGGATGCGAGTGAAAAAAAAAAAAAGATTAAAAAAACTTATGCGCTTTTACGTATTTGTAAAAGGAATAAGATATTTACAATGATGATGAGACGATGAATATTAACGTAACAAAACGAAATCGATGAAATGAAATGATGAATAGAGAAAATGATAATAGAACTTGTAGGAAAAAAAAAGAAAACAAAGTTACAAATCAATATTATAACAGAGAAGAAGAAGAAGAAGATAATATAAAAAAAAGGGTTTTGAAAAAAATGATGCCGCAAGAGAAGAAAAGGGGTACGTAGATAGACATTAAAAAAGAAAAAAAAAAGAAAAACCACAGCCAAATCCATGGAATCGGAAGACACACATACACACGATGGTTGGTGAATCGTGAAAGCGATATCTTTGCTACCAACTCTCGAGTTTCTTGGATTCCAAGGATCATGACCGCTTTTTTTTTTTTACAATGATTCTCACTCTTTTCACTTCTCCTTAGCTTCGCAGGCCACACGAAGAACCGAGTTTAAAAGCGAATCTGTGTTTTCTACGTGACGCACCCTCTTGCGCGACCGTATAAACCAGCCGGCAAAAGTATAGTCCAAGTTCGTACTTAAACACACACATATAAATATACATACATGCGTATGCACACGCACATATATATACATAAACAGTTAAAAAAATGTTAGCAATAGTAATTAATTTTTCATGGGATACATGAAATAATTATGCGAATGCTTATCGAGTTTCTATAGGAAAAACAACACAAATAGTTTATTCTTCTTCTTCTTCTTCATTTTGTCGATATTATGGTTGGTGATGGTCTTGGTCTTGGTGATGGTGGTGGTTGTGTTATGTTGTATTGTATTGTATTTGTAAGAAAGATCTTTCTTACTCCTTCATTCTTGTATTCTCTCTTTCTTTCTTTCTTTCATTCTTCCTTAGGTCTTTCATTCTCCATCCAACTCACGAGAGACGAAAACTTTACGGTCGGAGTTAAACATTGGCAGGCGTCGAACGGCGCTCGTAAGATAAAACGTTTACTAGACGTTCGACGCGTGTACGAGCGCATTGTAACGCGCGTTCCAAACACGTGTGCACCCCGCGGTTTTACGTGTTCATCCGGCGAATCCACGTGCACACAACACTTCCTTTTCGTCCCTTCACGTCCTAATCCTTTTCTTCCTTCTTCCTCCTTCTTTCTTTCCTTTCTTAACTAGTTTATTCTCTATTATTTTTTGTTTTTTGTTTATACCAATCAAAAGAAAGAGAGAGAGAGAAAGAACCCGAGATCGTTAATAAAAAGTTTAAATTTCTGTTATCTAAATAATAAATCGAATTGTCACGTTAACTCGAATTATTTTGTAGATAATTTTAGTTCTTTTATTGTGGACCATTATCTTGTCAAATCTATTGTATGTATGTGTGATGCTTGAGTAAAACGTTTGGTACATAATAATAATAATAATAATAATAATAATAATAATAATAATAATAATAATAATAATAATAATAATAATATTGGTATTAGAATAATGCAATTGATGGATCTCACGTTAGAAATCTTGTAGTTTTTTCTTTCGTTTGTATTTTTGATCTTTCTCTCTCTTTCTTTCTTTCTTTCTGTTTTCTTAATCTTTGTGTTTCTCTTTGTTTATATCTGCAGGTAACAGATAGAATCCATTGAGTAATTCAAATAGAAACGCGAATACAATTAAGTATAACACAGGGGTCCGTAGAATAAGTATCTTGTCAAAGTCCATTGAGTGCCGACAGCAATTTTCGATTTCACCGTTTTGCTTATGCTTAACTCTAAGCGTGTATTATTTCACACATACCGGCAGATTATAGTAGAATAGAACAATATGACCTTTCTCACGGTATAAGGAAAGATTTTCGGTAGACTAGAAAGAATAGAAATAGGGAAAGCGGAAGGGTGAAAGAAAGAAAGAAAGAAAGAAAGAGAGAGAGAGAGAGAGTTAGTGAATGAATGAAAAATGACAAATAAATTGTTCACAAACACTATTATGATAGGGTAAAGAAAAGCAGTATTCAGTTTTGTTTCTTTGACATTCCTCGAAAAGAAAAACTGGGTTTTGTCGAGTCATCGAAATATCATTAATTTTTCACGTTAAAAGCTAAAAATTTAAGATCTCGTAGTGAGATCGATAGGGGCAGGTTTTTTCTTCAAGGGTGGCCCATAACTGTCACTTTCTTCTTTAATATCTAACTCTTCATCTTCCTCGTTAGAATCGAGACTTGATTTCATTGATAGATCAATAGGAATATCCTGTGGTGTGAAATCAATGTCCATATCGGGTGACGAGGAGGTTGACGATTCTCGATCGGATTGGGATTTAATCGATCTTGGTGATGGACTGTCTCGCGTAGAACGTTGTTGTCTTTTTAATACTGTATCCAAATAATATCTTTTGTTGTAATTTTCGGTAGACGAATTGTTATCTTTCGTCGGCCGAACGTTTTGATTGTGTACGTCCCTATTATTATTATTGTTAGCAAAATTTTTGTAATCGGTTGTCATTGTTTCGGTGCCAAGTGTCGTTGATGATACGGTAACTGTTGTAGTAGTAGTCGTTGGTGGTTCTGGTATCGTTGATGACATTTCATCGTGTATTGGTGAATTGCTTTGAACGTTTGGCGAGGGACAGGTTTGCATCAAAGGATGCGAAGCACCATGCTGAGTACCGTAAAGGTGATAAGGTGGAAACATCGTCAGGCCTGGCGGTGGCAAAAAGGCTGGCTGGATTAGGGACATTCCACTGAGATGGAAACCAAATGGTAAGCTCATCATTTCTTTACCCAATGCTGAAAGTTCGGCAACAGAGTGTGATAAATGGGAATGCATTGGGCGGAAACCCGGATGCCCGGCATAAGATGCCCTTCTTTCAGATATTTCAACCGAACTATCGCTATTGTGTGATTCCGGGGAACTTATACTAGGAGATGTTGAATTCTTATAATCATCTAAGCCAAGTAACAGAGAATCTTCCTTTCTTTGGTTAGGATGTAGACCGACCGGTGGACTTATTGCTTTTCGTTGCTGTTGAGAAAGTTGAGGATTAACAGGCAAATTTTGAGGATAAAGAAGTTGTTGTTGAGCCTGTTGCTGTTGTTGAGGTTGTTGTTGGGCTTGCTGCTGCTGCTGTTGTTGTCTTTGTTGTTGTTGCTGTTGTTGTTGTTCTTGCAATAGACAATGAATCTTAAACCAATTTGATCGGCGTCCATAACGAGAACTCGATTTGGACATTCCAACCACTAAACATTTTCTTAAACGGCACGCCTTGCAAGCTGTACGGTTCTTCTTGTTTATCACGCATTCTCCACCATTTTTGCATTCAGAGATGCTGTTCAAGTTGTTGTACGATCTACCGAAAAATGACTGCGAACAGAAATAAAATATACAAGATTAAATATTGTTAATAAAATGTGATTATCCACTTTTTAATGGAAAGTGACCTATTAGAACGTGTTCTCATTATCTCATTCACGAGGAGTAAAATAGAAATGAAGATTAGCTCTCGATGGAGACAGAAAATGAAAACTGGGAGACTAATTAACTTATAATGCCGCAATTGTACGCGATTCCGAAACTATTTGTATATCTCGTGTCTCTAATTTTCAAGATATTTATATTTTTCTTATACTTATATTAATTATGACAATGAATTTAAACAACGATTGATAATTTTGGTTTGTTAGCGTCAAATCGATTTGTCGGAAAGATCGTCGATGTTTAGAAAAAAAAAAAGGCAGCGTTGTTAACTTTCGCTTTTTCTGTATACATATATATATGTACATATATACAGGTACATAGAAACGGTATGTTATTAATTGTTTCTGGTTCGTTTGTCCTGAAAACGAGCTCTTCCTGCGGCCCAGTGATCCCAATGCGCGCTTCGCCGAGACCCACGACGACGCAGCGGGTTGGCTTCGCGTTCCACTTGTCCTCTCAACTTACTTGTCGTTTCACTATCTCTATCTCTTTTTTTTTAGTAGTAATAGTAATAGTAGTGTTAGTAGTAGTATTAATAGTTCCTAGTTGTTGCAGTAGTAGTAAGTAGTGTAGTAATGTATAGTATGTATGTTAGTGTAAATAAACGTCATTTCTCTATCTCTGTTTTTTTAAATGTAATAGTAGTAGTAATAGTAGTGATAGTAGTAGTAGTAGATGGTAGTAACGTGTAGTATGTATGTTAGTGTAAATAAACGTCATTTCTCTATCTGTATCTCTTTTTTAAATGTAGTAGTAGTAGTTGGTACTAATGTATTATATATGTTCGTGTAAATGCTTAGAAGGGTTTAGAAGAGGGGTGTAAGCACGACATTTCAGGAGCGATGACACAATCGAGAAAATGCTACCGTTATTACGTCCTCTCTTCCATCAACCTCGCTAGACTCTGCACGTTGGATTATGCAAACGGGTCCTCCTTTGAAGTTGCGACTTACTTGATACAATGATAACGATATTTTTTCTTTTTCTTTCTTTTTTTACTTATATAATTCTATATATATACATATACTTAAGATTAATTCGTTTAGATTAATACATGTTTGATAGAATTCATTAGTTATTACTATACTCGATATTTTTTATTTTCAAACTAAAACTTTTAGTTAAATTTAAAAAAAATATTTACTCAGATAAACAAAAAGAAAACAACTCACTTCTTCTTGTTTTGATAACATGTATAAAATGCTAACATTATAAAATATTAGGGGGGTTTTTGTAAATAAAAAAAACGACATTATTTTTCGGTCCCCCTAATGTATCTTCAATCAAAAAATATATCGGGTGTCTTATTTTTTTTTTAGCAATACTAGGATCAATTATAAAGAAGACAGTATTACGTATAAATGGGTTCAATTAATCGGTTTTAACATTGAACGAGATATTTCGAAAATAAAAATAAACTAGAGCACTGAGTAATAAAATAAAATAAACTAAAATAAAACGTGTATTGATGAAATAACTGAGCGCGTCCCTGAGTTATTCGAGAGCACGTGTACCTGACGGGTCCCCCTACCATCACCCCCCTCGGCCCAGTTTCTCGATTTCGTTCGACTCTCGAGGCGATGCTTCCGGCGCTTCGCACTTGTCCGCCACAATTGTTTCCGCCCTAGTTCACGGTTACGTCAGCTCGACATTGTTTCGTTTCGTTATTTTCGTTTTCAGGCCCACCGTAGCATGTCAGTTCTCTCCCTTCTCCTCTACCCCTTTCCTCTCTTCTCCTCCTCCCATCCGACTCTCACAATCTCTCTCTCTCTCTCTCTATCTTTCTCTCACTCACTCACTCACTCATTTGCTCATTTGTATTACCTGTCTTTCTCTTTCCATTGCGCTTTACGCTCGAGTTAGAACTCGCGATCCGTGCCCTGCTTTTAGAGATTAGCAAAGAAAGATTACCGAGCCAAGCAGACCGATGATTTGTATTTTTCCTAACGAAATTAATTCATTGCAATTTTAAACAGTGCAGTAATAATTTATATAAATAAAAATTAATCCCAAAAAACAACATAATCCGTTTAATTATTTTTTGAATGAGGGGGAGGGTTGAATTGAATATAATAATTATTGAATTTCACACATGAAACGTGTGAATAATGTGAAGAAAAAAAATAAAATTAGATAAATAAATGAAATTAGGTATAATCATTTCTATCGAAGAGAAAGAGTAGTGTTATTTTAAATAATTGGTGAAAATGAAAAGAAAAGGAGAAAACAAGAAAATTTTTGAAGAGGATCACATGTATGAAAAGGTTTCTAATCAGTTCTAATCGATCGACAGGTGGCCCCGCGGTTGACACGCATGCTTGGCCAAACGTTTTAACCTCGGCCACGGGAACGGGTCGTGAAAGCGATAGTCGTGCTGGTGTTTTACGAAATCACGGGAAAGAACGACGACGACGACATCGTAGCTTGCGAATAGTGTTCTGCTGGTTTAGAATAGTTGATGGATAGGTGGGAGGAATTAGGAACGAATGAGAAAAACTTGATGCCAATTTGTACGAGCTAATCTCTTTTTCTTTTTTTTTTACTCTCTCGTGTATATATATCTATATGTTTTTACTGTTATCATTATATTATATATTTTTGTTTTGCTTCTCTTGATCTCGTGAGAAGAAACTCACCTTGCAGCCCTCGCAGGTGAACGCGCCAAAGTGGAAACCAGCCGCGGGTTCACCGCACACCTTGCATTGCTGATTCATCTGTAACAAAAGAAGAAGAACTTTTATCGTTTGCCATTTCGTTTGAGTTCACGATCCGAGTTCATACACACATACTAATACATACATATGTATATAGGTACGTACATAGGATACATATATGGGCGCGCGTGCACGATTGAATATAAATGTATGTACAAACATTGGAAATTATGAAAGAGTGGACGGATGCTTTTATGCGACTTATTTGTAGAAACTAAGTGTTTATTTTTTCACTTTATTCAAACAACGCCGCTCGGAAGAGCGTGATTCCTTTCGAGTTTAAATCCTTCGAGTACTACACTAAGATATAAATACATATATATATCATTCTAACCATAAGACTTTCTAATATTTTTATTTTTCTTTTCCATTTTCTTTTTTTGTTATTTTATTTTTCTTTAATAATAATCGTTCAAGGTAAATATTTATTTCTTTTATTTGTCATTATGTTAATACGTTCTTATTAACGTAGTATCATCGTGACAATATCATTGAAATTTATTTTAAAATAATAATATCAAATAAATAGTACTTTTGTTCCATTCAATTAATTTCATTCGAAATCTATGCTTAGGAAAGAATGAATTTTTTTTTCTAATATCGTTGAGAAGAATTTATCATTGGTTACGTATACAAATCGAACTGACACCGATCATATACGATTGAGAAATAAAAAGTTACTTTATTAATATTCATAGTATATCCCAATTATCTAATGTGATCTAATACACGTAATACTTTATGACAGTTTTATTAAAATTAATGTTCGATTATTGATCGAATATTTTTACGAAGAAAAAAAAGTAAACACAAGTTTCCTTTGCAATTCATTTAGAAATGAATTAATACTTTCTTTTTTTATTTTTTCATATTTGTAATACTTTAAAAGAAAGAAATTTATGAGAATCGATTTTTTTGTAGTGAAAAAAATTTATGAAATTTTTGTTACACTTCTCGTAATAAAAATTTCATTGGTTAGATTTGCACGTAAATGGAAATAGATATTAGAATAGGCAAAAATTTTAATATCGTTCAAAATTACATATACGAGTTAGATGATTGGGAAATGAGAAGAATCACGATTGCACAATTGTCGGACTTTTAGCGCTTGGCGTGTGCGCCCGCGAATCGCTGAATCGTGGCAAACAGGCGCGTGTTACGTTCAACGAGCGGAAAACTCTTGTGCACGAGAATTTTTTTTCCATTTTTCCCTTTTCTTTTTTTTCTTTTTTTGTTCTACCTCTTCGTTCGCTGACTTCTCATTCGCCTTCTTTGGTTATTCGTCCAGAAAAACTACAAGATAGGGAATGGTCAATTTTTTTTTTCACACCTGGACGATTTTACCTTGATTTAAGATTTATATTAGAAATTTCTAAACAACCTTCCCGCGCTAGATCATTTATTTCTTTTTCTATTTTATTTTTCCCTCTAATTAATTTAATTATTTTACCACTTATCGTTAATAGAACTCGACACATTTCACACCCACCCTTTTATTTTATCTCGTTAATATAATATTTATCTAACTTTCGTTATCTTTCTTATTTTAATTTTTTTCAAATAATTTTTCAACATTTTCAAACTACTCTAAATTTTCGTTATATTCAACGAATATTCTTTATATTCAAAACCTAGAAAAAAATATAATTCTATTATCTCTATTTCCTATTGTAAACTCATTCTTTTGATCTCGAACTATAGTTGGTGTTCCACCATCGGTGTCGGTGTCGGTGTCGGTGTCGGCGTCAGCGTCGGCGGCAGCGGCCGAATGTCAAAAGTTAATATTGTTAAGAAATATGGGACAATAGTGAATGACCCACATACGTGTGTGTTGTCCCGAAGTAATATACGTATCTCATGTTTTTAAAGGTATATATGTAAGGAAGTATAAGTTGGCGAGTACGTAGGTAGAAATATAGATATAGGTAAGCATAATCCTATCTTCTATTCTATATATGTATGCATATGAGTGTATGCGTTTAGGTATTTACGTGAGTTAGCTAGTACGTTACGTTCTTTTCGTTTAGGCTCTTTCGAAGACTTTCATACATGACGGACTGTCGCTAAATGGGAAAGTAAATCTTAGCTAATGGAAGAGACATCGAATGTTTGATCAACGGAGTCTCTCTCTCCTGACCTACACCCTACAGTCGTTGACACTTCTCGTTCGAACTATGTACGTGCGTGTGAGTGTGTGTATGTTAAAAACTGAACGAAGTTGGTTGTTGAGAAGTACAAATTGCGTGCCTACGCTTATACTTTTAATTCCGTCTTCGATTCTTTCACATTTTTTATTTTTTTTTTAAATGTTTTTTACGAAGAGAAAGATCACAAGTTGTAAAAATCACAAAGAGAGGATTCTTCCTCATAGAAACAGAAAACGCGACTTTCATATCGTTGCTATACTAAAATATATATCTTACTTCGGAATACCAGGATACTTCGAAATCATCTCAGATAAATTTATTGATCGTATCGATCCATCGATCGATCATTCCTTTTGCATACATAGTTAAGTATGTGTTGTATAGAAATGTTGTGTTAAGCAAATATGTTACTCAGGTTTCTTCTTCTTCTTGTCTTCTTCCTTTCTATCTATATCTGAAACCCTCTCACCCTTTTCATTTATTGAGATTTTCGTAACGTAACACACTGTGTCACGGACCGTAAACGTTTTCGAGTTCACCATGAAAAACCGATAGTTTATGTGGTAATAATCGTTGTGGTTCGATTCGTTTCAAATCATTCCTCTCAATTCCTTCAGATTTCGATCTGTTTCTAACTTAGTGTTGTACTTTCGATTATACACGCTGTATATATATATTTATTCATTTTTTTTTATAAGTATTATTATTCTAAATAAAATTACGATCTATCGTAAGAAAATGAAAAAAAATATCCTACAAATAATAGTATTAGATTATTGAAAAAAAGAGAATGAAATTGGAATATATTGAAATTTTATAATATTTCGTCAAATCTAATATAAAAATGAAAACTAGAATAAAAAGAAATCTTATCTAAAGAAATGTTAATTTAATTGAGAGAGTAAAATAGGAAGAAGCCACGAAAAAGAGAAAAATAAAATAAAAAATAATAGATTAAGGTCACTTATGAGATTTTTGTTAGATGATAACAAATATAAATGATATTTCTATCATTTTATACGTATCTAATATAAATTATTAAAATAAATACAAATTTTGTATTGTATCTCGTAGTTTGTATCATGGTTTATATTTATTTTGGATCATAATCAGCAATTGTTAACAACATTTGATCCAACACGATCAAAACAATATGTTCTAATTTTTTTTACTTGTCTAGCTTCCCAAACTTTGGATCATAGTTTGTAAATATTTTATTTAGTGTATACGAAAAACAACTAATTAAATTAAAACAAATATTTATGTATATCAGATACAAACTAATCATTGTTAACAATAATAATAATAATAAAGTAAATGAAAAAGACAAATACAAAAGAAAAGAAAACGAATGATACAAACGTTTCAATCTTTAGAATTATTGTTAAATTTAAGTGTTGAATATCAAAGTTCTTCTTATTATTCTTCTTATTATTATTACGATAATTTGAAAGTACGTCAAAGAGTTTGAAATCTTCGAAGGATCGATTCTCGGCTTGGTCTCTCGGCCTTCGTTAAAACACGCGCAAAACTCACGGTATAATAAGCGTTCTCGATTATCGTCGCGATCCGTTCTCGAACGAAGACCGACACCGATGATGATGATAATGATAATGATGATGATCATCATCGTCAAGATCATCGAAGGGAAGGGATCATCATCATCATCGACGTTAGTTGAGTTGCGCGATCTTTTGCTTAAGAGAAAGAGAGCCGTGAGAATCGTAGCGACTTCTGGGCTGTCTTATTATAGTCATCTATATCTATATCTATATCTATATCTATATCTATATCTATATGTATATCTATATCTATCTCTCACTCACTCATTCATTCATTCATTCTCTGTTTTTCTCATTCTCATTCTCTTGATCAGCATAACTTAGGATGCTAACGATCAAAGCAAAAATTATTTTCCAACGTTCCAAAGGGAATCATATCGAAGGATGAGATATACCTATACCTTTCGTTTTCCTTTCTCGCGTTGACCTTCTCGATAAAACAGCCCCTCAACACCCTCACTTTTTCTCTCCCTCTCTTTCCATTCTATCTGTTTTTCTCTCTCTCTCTTTTTTTCTTTTTATGTTTCTTCACGTCGACGGAAAGAATCGCGTTGATTGACGATCTCGCAACGCCAAGATTCCTCTGAGGTTCAACGTACCTTCAAAGACTTTTTCTTATTATTCATTTTATTATACACGATAATCATTTAAAAGATCCGGATTCGACTGATATTTAATATATTAACAATTAATTACGATTGAAAATTATCTTTTTAATTTAATTAATTTTTTTTTCATGATTTTAACAACATTCGCTAGATTTTTAAGATTCAAACGTACCTCAAAAGATGTTTGATTTTTTCGTATTATTATTCATTTAATTGTTCACGATAATCATAGAAAAGGAAATGGAGAAGATTTGATATTTTATGTTAACAATAATTACGATTGAAAATAATTGTATTAATTAAATTAATTATTGTTCACGATTTTAACAACATTTAGGAGATTCTAAAGGTTCAAACATATCTCAAAAGATTTGTTTTCTTATTATTCTTCTTATTCACTTAATTATTTACTATAATCATAGAAAAAATTTCTATTCGATTGATATTTAATATTAACAATAATTACGATTTAAATTAATCGTATTAATTATTTTTCACGATTTTAACAACATTTGCGAGATTCTTAACATTCAAACGTACCTCAAATGACTTTTTCTTATTCTTTTTCTTATTATTATTCTTCACTTAATTATTCACGATAATCAAATAAAAGATCTGGATTTCACTGATATTTAATATAACAATTAATTACGATTGAAAATAATCGTATTAATTAAATTAATTATTTGTCACGATTTTAACAACATCCGTGAGACTCATATGATAATTATTATCGTAATTGTAGTAGTCATAGTCGTAGTCAATAATAGTTGTCGTAGTCGTTGTCACATAGTCACTCGTCTAGGATTCTAACTTGATGAGAGTGTATTGCACAACACGATCCGGATGAAAGATTCCTTGCTCGTAGTGTAGTATCTTAAAATAAACTTCGAAGTATTCTCGAGTTGAAGAAGATGCGACGAAGTGAGTGAGTGAGTGAGTGAGTGAGTGACTCTCGCTTTAATCACAGTGGTCAAAGGTTGTTGTAATAGTAAAAAAAGACGTAAAAAATAAGAAAAGGAGAGAAAGAGAGAGAGAGAGAGAGAGAGAGAAGGGATAAATAGAAAGAGGGAGAAAGTACATAAACAAGATGTTCCCTTTAGCAACCCTCGAAGAAAATATTTGTCGTCTTATTTTCACAATATTTTTTTACGACTCTATCCCCACCAAAATTTTTCTATTATTTTCTCAGAAGAACTTTTTTACCGAATAGATCTAAAAAAGTAAAAATAACCGTTTCACAAAATGTTCGGAGAAAGTTCAGTTAATAAAAAAGAAATAGATAAAACTGCACGATACGATTAGTTTTTTAAGTCAAGGGTATTTCCAGTTAAGTATTACGGAACAACCTTTATTTTTTATGATCTCTAGATAAGTTGGTTAAAAAACTATACAAAAGAAAAAGAAGGAAAATACTTTCATTTCGTGAGTTATGTGTCGTCAACTTGGACTTTTTTATACGATGTTCCTTTATTTTTTAACTGCAACATGGTGAGAGGGTGTTGAAAACAAAAAGAAAAGAAAGGAAAGGAAGAAAGGAAGAAATGTTTCGTCCAAGTTTTTTAGTACGATGTTTTTTAGTGAGATATTTTTTACTAGTTCGTTCCGGTAACAGAATGGGTAAAAAGAAAGCCTTAAAAAAAGTAGAGAAATGGGAGAGAACAAAACATTTTTCCGAAACATGGAAGATACTTTCTTGTCCCGTAAAAAAGTCGACTTTTTAAAATTCTTTTCCCGTAAAAAAGTCGACTTTTTTATATTTTCTCCCTTAAAAAAGTCCATCTTCCCCCAGGGTTTTTTTTATTCTACTAAACGACTATTATACACACACACAAAAAGAAAATCAAGTTATATTTTATCCGATTCTTTTTTTCTAACCTTGTCCATTGTATCGGGTCACATATTTTCTTTTGATTTTTTATTTTATTTTACGTCTTTTTCTTACTCTTTTAGCTAACGTAAGTTCTACTAAAAAACAGGTTGGTTTCATCAAGGTGATTTTTGACTTCATCAGGGACACTTTTTTTTTGTAATAGTAAAGAATGAAAGTGCAGTTGCACAGAGCATACAAAAGTTGCCGACGGATAACGTTAATACCTCTAACATGATTCTAATGATAAATCTATTCTAATCTCATACATACACAAATTAATTTGTATAAGAAAAAAAAACCGTTCTCTCGTGTTAAAAAATTTTCATCAAACGTTATTTTTTTATCAAACGAATAATAAAATGTTAAACACATAGGATTTATCTATCGTGTAAAATACAATGTTCGAATTAATGATAATTACTAACGTACGATTCTCGTAATACATAATATGATGATGATGATATCATAATATCTCATCTTCTTAAAACGGTGCGCGATCCAGTTCGCGGAGAGCAACTTCCGGTCTTTCGTAAAATGAAAGAAAACTAACCCATAAGAAGAGGAACGTAACGCAACGTTCCGCAACGCGTGATCCCGCAAACGGCCTTCGGCATCACAAAACGATGCACTACCGATATATATTCCCAACTTGCCGCCTCGTCGAATCGTATTATTAATTCTACCTTATCTTAAACTCGTATTCTACACGATGATCCGATATGCTCGATTAGAATCGTCAAGGAAACATTTTTATTTATTACGTGTATAACAATTATTGTTATTATTATTATTATGAAAAGTAATATTAAAATACGTTTATTTTATGATTTATATTCGATAGTCGAATTATATCATTAAATTCATCGTTATTTCTCTTATTATCATAATTACTCATAGAAATTCCGTATAGGATTATACGTATTACGTTTATCTACGAGTTTAGAATTATCTACTAATTTTTTTTTTAAACGTATCATTAACCTATCACACAAATATTGAATTGTTTAGGAATATTTTACTTGCCAATTTATAAATAAGTAAATATATTTTTTTTATTTCTAAATCAACACGCGAATTATTTTCAATTATTCGCAACATGCAAGATAATCAAATCTTATATAATAGTTGTTAATATAATATTATTTATAATGTTTAATAGAAAATTTAAACACGAATCTCTATTGATACTATTCATTTTCAACTACATTAGTTTAAAATTAGAATCTAATAGATAATCAAGAAAGTATGTTAGAGTAGTTATGATTTAAAGTTTCTGAAGAATCTTCGTACTTCGTTCGTATATTTTATACCATAAATGAAGAATGCGTTATTAAATAAAAAGAAAAAGAGATAGAGAGAGATATGAAAAAAGGGATAGAAAGAAGCGTTAGAATATAAATGTTCTCATCGTCCGTTTCCCCGTCGTAATAATATCTCGCTTCTATTCACAATCAGAACGGTGAGAATATCATACGCTTTCGATATCATTAAGATCATCGATAGATAAGAATCTACTCGATGTCTAGCGAATTAACTAATTGCTCCGATCCCCGGTGAGTTGAACTATCTGACTAACGAACAGATAGAGATAGATATAGAAATAAGATAGATAGATAGATAGATAGAATGACTTAAAGGTCTCTTATCGGGCTCGTTACTTCGAGAACGTAATAACGTTTGAAATCCTGTCGAACCGTGACGACTTTCCTCCACCCTCCCCTCCCTCCCATAGATTGTCACGATCTAAGAAGATGAAGATGAAAAATAACGAAGACAAAGACTTCATCTTTGTCATTAGTCGTAGTAGTCGTTTGGCACGTCAACGACAAGTGCAAGTAGATGCACCTCGTATGAAGAATTACTAAATCTATCGTCACCTCTTTCTTTTTCTTTACCTTCCATCCCCTTTTCGATCGAGATCGTAGGAGTTGCATTCTAGGTTTTACACTATTACAATCAAACAACAAACTAATCAACCAATAATTCTACTTGCTGCATGCCACATAAATACCCGTCTTCATTCTTTACACTTTTTTTTCCCTTGTCTATTTTCTTCTTTTTTTTTTACATTCGATCAAAAGAAACGCACATTCTCCGCCTCCGCGTAGATTAATTAAATGTCAGGGCACGCTTGTTGTGTTATACAATGTCGTTCGCGAAGTTAAACACGAGATTATACCGTACCGATGTGCACGAAATTACGAATTCTTAACGTTTTACCTATATACATACATAATATACATACATACATATTATATGTATATATCTTTCTCTCTTTCTCTTTTACTAAAGAATTTCCTCATTCGACACGTACCTTGAAGAGCTTTGCGATGATTAATAGATCATCGATGTTGATGACATTCGATTTGCGTCCTTGTTTCATTCGAGTTTGTAACACTTTTTCATAAAGGATGATATTCCCATAGTCCTTCTTCTTCTCTTAATTCTTATCCTCCTCTTCTCTTTGTTGTTCTATTTTTTCTCTCTTCTTATACACTGCATATATCTTCTTCTATCTCACTTTCAAAAAAATCTATTAAAAGATGGGTGGACAAAAATTTGCACAGATTTAACTAAAAAGTCGAGTCACTTTGAGTAAAAAAATGTAAGAAAAAAATAACCAAAACTGGTGAGAGAGAAAAAAAAATTTCTGTGAGAGCGAGAGAGAAAAATTTTAAACACACTGTCTTAAAAACTTTATCGTCCTTTCGATATCCAATGAAAAAAAAAATAATAACTCACTGTTATATCAACTGATAAATTCGCACGTGACGAAAGATTCGCGTAACACCACCGTTGTTGTTTATTTGTTTGTAATCCGTCGTGTTATTGGAATGTACGGAGGAAAAAAAGGTGAGTGGAAAAAAAAAGGAAATGAATAAAAAAAGGAACAAAAAATTAAAAATTGAATTTCCAGTTGAAGGTGTTATGATTGGGATATTGGATTAAATAAGATAGACAAAAATATAAATAAACACACAAATGACGAATAAACGATATTAACAAACAACGAGAGAACAAGTAGATAGATGATACTTGATCCGACGATGACCGTTAGGTGAATGACTTTGGATGGTAAGGGTGTCCACGTAGATTCTTGAATCGACCCCCACCACCAATGATTTTCTTTTGATCCCACTCTTTCGTTCGATCGTTCGTTTATTCGTTCGTTAGTTTGTAAGTTCTTTCGTAAATACGTACGTACGTTTGCTTTACTACTCGCTTACTATACGATAGCGCGCGCGTTTCTCGTAAGTATAGCTCGGAAGGGGCCTTATGGACACACTGTGTGCTGAGTCGGAGAAGCGTGCAGGGTCCATCCGCTCGGCGAGCACAGGTGGTGGGCTGCAGGACCTCTCTCGGATGCAATGGTGGGGGTAACTTCACACTGGAGGGATTCTATCTTTTAGTTAGGAGAAGGGATAGAAGGGAGGGGCTTCGCTACTTCTCTCCCTACTCTCTTTCTCTCACCTTCCCTTCTTCTTCTTATTCTTTTTTTTATATCATTCTTTTTTCAAACACATATACATATATATATTACATCGTAATTTTATTTGATGTTATTTTCTTTTTTTTTATAAACAACTATTATAATTTTTTATATTTATTTAATCCAATTAATTATTTATTTATAATAATACGTAATATAATTTTATTTTTTAAATTAACAAAAATTGAATAAATATCACACACTTGTATATATCTTTTTTTATTATTGTTTGTATAGTATTTGTCTGTTCAATCGGTTGATATATTTCGTAATAAAATTGTTAACGATAGTTCGAGGAAAAACATGATTAGTGTATTATATAGGAAAACGAAGTAACTATCCATAAGTAAGTTCATGTCCTCTCGATGAAATTGGTTTCTCGCTTCTACTTACTTAGTTGGAGAATAATTTCATGGGTGTACGTTTTGGTAAGACGGAACGTGGGAAAGTCTCATACGCTGGCAAGCATTACGCTTGACCTCCATACGCTACGGAATGACTTGCCTAAGGTCCTTTTATGTAACGTGATGCGTTTCTTAGTCTTCGTTTCTTCTTCCATTTCTTCTTTTTCTCTTATCGTCTATTTATCGTTATAGTCAAATCGATTTGATTCTTTGTAAAACAAAACAAAAAATAGAAAAACTCCTTATAATAAACTTTTGGACTGATTTTTATTTATTCGAAATATCATATAATGATATGTAGAATTTGTATTCCCAAGAAAAACACACACATATACACAAAAACACGCTTAAACGATAAGTTAACTGATTCTTTCGTAAGAATACGTTGAGTTGGTCAGTACATTAAAAGTCATTCTTGGTAATGTGTAGCTGATAGGATTCTTTTCATCGACCTTTTTCATACGTTTCTACAAAACGAAA
Organism: Polistes dominula; assembly: GCF_049000335.1. NCBI lineage: Eukaryota > Metazoa > Arthropoda > Insecta > Hymenoptera > Vespidae > Polistes > Polistes dominula. The sequence continues at coordinate 5,043,360 of NW_028300899.1, forward strand.
ACGCCTAATTACACTGATACCGGGCCACATTTTATCACGAAATTTTTCGAACTATGTCGATTTCCTCTCTTTTCCATCATATGAAATTTATCGATAAGATAATCTAATTGTAATGTATCTCTTTATCCTAATATTCTCGTTCGTATCATTACCAAACACAAATAGTTTTCAGATGATTTATTTCACAATAATATCGTTATAATTTATTTTAAATGACCCTTAATATCTATTTCATCATTAATGGAAAAAATGTTTACTTATAGACGAAATTTCGAAAAATTTGTTGTACAATGATATATATATATCAGTTCATCGAATCAACCAATATTGAAAGTTTCTTTTTCAATTATAATTCAATTAAATATTATGAAAAGAAAGAAAGAAAGACAAAAAAAGTGAAACGCAATATATTTGTTCATTTTTTTATTTTCTTGGAACAAGGTTATGGAAAAGGGGGAAAGGGGGTTAGGGAAGAGGATAAAGAAATTATCGTAAATTTTAATAAAAATTTTATTCTTTATCTGTTTTACATACATATATATAATATATGATAATATTAATGTAATTGACATACATATTAAATATGTATATTGTAGAGTATAATTTTGAACAAGTAATATTTCGGTATTATAATACAACGATATTATTATCTCGAAGTTTAGAAATGTGCTGATAGAAAAAAAATGTCCTTAGGCTTTAAGGCGGGATAATTAGCAACGAAACGTCGTCCCAAGGAAGACGAGTAAGTTTCATTGCGATTTTGGCCTCAGGCGGTAAAGCAGTAATTAACTAAATGTTGCTATTAAAAACGATAATCGACTTACTATTCTACGTTTCTACATTTATTTTATTTTATTTTTTTATTCCACTCGACTATAATCTTTTTGAGAATAATATTGTCATTTTAGTCGAAAAAAACAAAAACATGAACGAGTGAGATAGAAGGGGTGAAGGAAAGGGGGTGTGGGAGGAAGAAACGAGATGGAAGAAAAAACCAAAGTAAATTTTAATGTATTTCAATCAAATTTCTTTATTATCTTTCATTCCCTCTAGGCTTTTTAAAATATAAATATCAATTAATATAAATCAAGCATTAACAAATATCGTTTTCTTAATGAGATAATTAGAAGATATGGGTTTACAATAAATTGATAAATATCAATGTGTTTTAATCAAATTTCTTCATTATCATTCTTGATTTTTATTCTTCTCTCTCTTTTTTTTTGAATAATATCGTATAAAATAAATCAAGTTTTAAACAAATATCGTTTCTTGTTAAACGAGATAATTTGAATGATATAAGTTTGAAATAAAAATCGATTTAACAAGAAAAAACATAAGTTAATTCGATTGTCGGCAAAATATTAACGGTAATTTCTTGTTTGGGCAGCTTCAAAATAAAAAAAGAATAGAAATGTCGTCTCCTATGGTTTCGTATTAAACGAAGAGAGAATAAAAATAAAGGAAAGGATGACAGTTAGAAAGTGCAGTTTGGATTAATAGTCGAGCTATTCTTTTGCTAGAAAAGCAAAAGAAAAGAAAAAAGAAAGTAAGAAAAAAAATGATGAAAAAGTTTTCTCAAAGAATATCATTTAAAGGGTTTTCTTTAACGAAATATTAATAGACTATGACCCTTTTTTCAAGAATTCGTGTTTTCTGTTTTTTACCTGAGAAATTCAATTGTGTTATGTTATAGAATTTATAGTATTTTCAGAAAACAGAAAAAAAAAGAAAAGTAACGCAAAAGTGACTTTTTTACGAAACTAAAAGACATATAAAAAAGTTCAATATCAGTGAGACATGTTCCTTTTTAAGGGTAATACATTTTTTATTGCTTTTCTTTATCGCCGTTGTTTTTAAACAATACCGTTCGAATGATCTTGCCGATGTTATGTTATTTTTCTTTCGATAAAAAACTGTTGGCTGCTATAAAAAACAAAAATTGTATAAAGAACATCTTCCTTATTCTCATTTTTCCCTTTGAAAGTTCAATGTAAAAAAATAGGAAACAACTCTTAGGTCTATATAATCAGGTAAGAAAAGAAAAAAAAAAGGTTAATAAAAATACAATAAAAAGATATAAAGAGAAAATATATATATAGATTCAACTCGATATCGAGAATAGGATAATAAAACGAATGCGTAGTTTGGTATCATTATGGTGACATAGCATAGCAATTAATGGGACATTAACGTTAATGAAATCTAAGCACTGGCTCAGATATACAAAACCATCATTAGCTTAGAAAACCATAAGATTTACACGTGTATTAGGAAACTTCCATTCTACCATTCTTTTTCTAAAACTTTTTAATTACATATAAATATTTTCATATTTCTAATATTTTTTCTATATCCAATTTCAAAGTAAAGTGTTTACGATTGTTCTATCCCTTTGCAAAAGTTTGACCTCACGAAATGTGGACCTTTTTTAACATGCAATATACTTAAACTTAAACATACATACATACACACACATATGGTAGTTAGAGAAACGAAATAGAAAGAAAATTTCAAACTCGATTTGCACACTTAGCAAGAACAACGACAAAAAAAAAAGAAAAAAAAAGAGTGGGGGATGAGGAAAGGGGGAAGGGGGTTAGATATACTACCTTCGTCGGTAATTACGTTCGGCTTCGATGAAAAGTAATTTCGCGATCCGTTCCATCCTGACCTTTCTTCAACTTTGTTGGTAGGCCATGCGTCGCTCGATACCAATCATTTTTCTAACGATGGGACTCTCTTCTGTAAGATAGATTGCATGAAAGTAAATCGATGATGTTTGAGGGGGGTTTTCTTTCTACTAGCACGCGACGATGTTTTAAATCGTTAATATCGTTCTCGTACCGCTAGGTGTCGCCACCAGTATCATCCACGATTATCCTGTAGAATCCTTAAATCCGATGATAAATATCCTTCGATACATTTTTAATTGTTAAACTAATATTTTTTTAATGAATATAATATATTAATATTATTCATGAAGATTCTGAAAAATCCTTTAATTTGACCACAACCTCAACCCCCTTCTTCATCCAACCATTGGTTGTTATTGTTCAATACATTTTTTAACGTTAAATTAATGTTTTATTAATGAATACGATATTATTGATGAATTAGTATTATTCATGAAGTTCCTGAAGAACTTTTTAACTTGACGATACCTTCCTCCACCTATTCCATTTGTCAAATTAATCGTTTCTCAATTAGGACGATATGTATTATCGATGACGTGTATAATAATCGTTTTTAAATTTTTTGATTCATATTGAATAATGTTAATGAGAAGGTTGTAAATGAGAATATCAAAATTCTAATGCCTTTTACTTTTTAAATGTGATCTTAATATCTTTAGATAGCACTAAACTATTTTAACATAAGGGGAATGGACGAGAGGTGGGGAGATCTACTACTCTAATCATCAAACGTCTATTTCTACTACTCATTAAAATTCTCTAACGTTGAAATGGTATTGCACAATCATAAAAACGAAATAAATTTAGATTCTATCTACAGTTATATATTATTTTGAGTTTGATCTATATATATATATATATAAATACTTTTAGATTTTTATTTAAGATTTTTTTTTATTTGTTTTTGCAAAAATATTTGCAAAATCTGTGGATTAATAGAAATTTCGTAAATAACTTGGCTCGTTGGTCTAGGGGTATGATTCTCGCTTCGGGTGCGAGAGGTCCCGGGTTCAAATCCCGGACGAGCCCGACCGTTATCTATTTTTTTTTTCTATTATTTAAACAATAATATGTTCATTAGTTTCAATGTTGACATTATGAGATAGTTTTTTAACACTGTGAGATCAAATGATGCTTCTTAGTTTCAAATTGTAGCAAATGACGTCTATTTTTTTGGGGGTGGGGTAAAAAAGTGAATGACACAACTGTCACTTGAATTTCCTTTTATAATTTATTACTTATAGTAATAACGGAACATTTTTAAGAAAAGTGTGTAACATTTTTCATACTTATATTGTTTAATATAATTAGAAAAAAAGCAATTTCAGCTATTATAAAAATATAAAAATAAAATCTTCCATGATACGTCGAAAGAGTGTAAAATTTCAACGTAGTACCATAAACAAATAACGTGGACATTAAAAAAAAACATCCAATTCCTAATTAGATAATTATTTGCTTTTTTTTAATACGACATTCTTGACTTTACCTGTGCAATCGTGCGTGTTTATCTCTTTCTCTTATAGTTTTTAGTCATTAATATATAATGAAGGGTCTTTGATAAAAAAAAAAAAAAAAAACAAAACACCCAAAAAAAATACATAGTAATCTCAACTTTCCATTTGATCAATCTAACTGACGAGACGAGTTATCGTAGCCAAAAAAAAAGAAGAAGAAGAAGTAGAAGAAGATGAATAAAAAAAGATAAAGAAAACATCTTACGAAATGTTGTAAGATGACATAACTAGTGCTAGTAAACGTTAGATGTAATTAATGTAAGAATAATATCTTGTTTTCACACGGTTGTGACGCCAATCATTTTCTTCGCAACCTTCTTTCTTTCTAAACATACGTAATACTACACGAATATTATATCTCGTTAATATCTCGATGAGCCAGAGCCCTTCCTGATGAGCCTCGAGCGAGGATCAACCTTCGGAATGGAAGACCAACTTTCTCTAATTCGTATCTCGTCTTCTTCTCTTTCTCTCTCTCTTTCTCTCCTTCTTGTTTTTCATCTTTTCTTTTTCTCTTTTACCTTAACCTTCATCTCCTTTTGTATATAACTCGTTTTATTTGTGTTTAGTATGAAACTTTTCTTTACCTTTTCTTTTTCTTTTGTTTTTCACTCGATATTTTATAACACTTATTATAATTACAATACATATTAGTATACATATATATAATCAGTACTAGTATACTAATTAGTATACTATCATTTTTAGTATATATATATAATACATAAGAATTTAAACAAATATAATTTGTTGATTTTTTTTTTAAATTAAATTTTACCTCAACCTATTTTTTGTCGATATTGCTTATAATTGCAATATTTAATATTTTGTGAATTTAAATAGATTTTTTTCCTTTTTTTCTTTTTTTGATAATATACTACATAAATTTATTACAATATGTTAGATGTAAGAAATTTAAATAATTATTTGTATTATATTATTTTTTTATTAAACTTTTTTCTTATTTTTGTATCATACATAAAAATATTATATTTCATTATGTATTTGAATACGTTGTTGTTTTATCATTCGTTGAACTATTTTTCTTTTTTAAAATGTTTTTTTCCTTCTATCAATATCTTACATAATTACAATATAATCGGTTATACGTGTAAGAATTTGAATAACTCATCTCGTCGTTCTTTTATTAAATGTTTCGTTTATTTTCTTCTGTCGACATCGTGTATAATTACGAATTTGAGTAACTCGTTTCTTCATAATTTTTATTGAACGTTTTTTCTTTTCCTTTTTTCTTCTTTTTTTTTCTTCTCTCTGCCCTTCCATCGATATCACATACATAATTATTAAATCACTTGTAATAGGAAATCTTACGAAAAGAAAAGGACAAAAAATTAAGATGAAATATTTTATAATGGTAAAAAAAAAAGAAGAAAAAGAAAGAAGAGAATGAAAAAAAAATATATATATATATATATATGTATAATGACGTAAGGTACTCGAGTTTTTGAGGTACACTCGGTGTGATCGAGAATGATCGATTGTAGGTAGGTAACTCGTTAAATGATGACGCGAGTTCTGAAATCATCGAAAATTCTTCTTTACATTGAGTTTCTTAAAGGTTTAATCGAGCGCGTCAGATGTCCACGAGATAATCAAAACGAACGTTTCTTGTACGATCGGTAGATACACGTGTGTATTATGTATTAAGCACGTGCTTGTATCGTTTACGCATGAAAAGATAAAAATAAAAATAAAAAAGAAAGAAATAAATAGAAATAGAAATCTTTCCTCTCGAAATGAAGCTACGTAAAGATGAGATGTACCACGTAGAAAAGATAACTCTAAGCAAAAACTCGTTTCGAATCAAATCTGTCGTTTCTTCGTCTTGCCGCAAGGTCAACGTAAAAATTATAAATGTCAAATACATCGATATAACGAATATAAAAATTCGATAGTCAGATAAGACGAGCATTTATGAGTTCTTCTATATTAGTGAAACGTAAGAACGATTTCTATATTATAATTCGATTAAAACTCTCATTGTCGAAATTTCGATTTCTCTCTCACATATGTGTGTATGTGTGTGTTTACGATGATACCCAAAAAAAAAATCAAATCAATACGATTATCGTTAAATTCAATTCATTATTTAAATTTATCTTAAATATTCGAATAATTTTATATTTACTTCGCATCTTCTACTATATGTATCTTTTTCTTTTCCTTATAATGTTTAATCGGAAGATTTGGAAATTTACTATTATACGGAATCAATAAATTAAGATTAAACGATCGACTCAAGCTCATTTCGGGTTCGATTTCGAATCGTTGAAAGATATTTGGGTATCTACACCAAATCACCGTTTAATTCGGGGCAAAAGTTTCGAAACTATTTATTTTTTTTTTTAAATTTACATTATACACTTGTAAAACATTGACAAGGGATAAAAGAAAGAGAGAGAGAGAGAACAAAATCATAATCATAAAAAAGTCAAGTATATTTATCATTGCAGTGTCGCGAGTCAACGTCATTCTCAACCTCAACCTCGTCCTCATCTTCTCGTAGTTGTCGTAAAAGTGAACGTTCTTTAAGAAATTATTCACACGTATATACATATATGTAGATATGTGTTGAGTTTATCCATTTAAGCGTGTCCCCCACATGTTACGAGTAATCTCATCATTTATTAATAAATCCGTACATAGTATTATCATGTCACACACAACATCGGTAAGAAAAATAGATGGTAAAAGTGATGCGTTTTCAATTTTTCTTTTTATTATACGAAGATGAAGAAAAAGAAGCTGAAGCTGAAGAAGAAGAAGAAGAAGAAGAAGAACGATGAAGTAATACGTAATTAATAAAGGCACCGTTTTATTCTGATTTTTTATCGCGTATCTGACCGAGGCTACGCCGAGAGTAATTATATCTCCTCCTCCTCCTCCCACCCTCTCACCCCCGTTCTCCAAACGTTATTTGTAATCTTACGCATCACGATATACACAGACACGAGAGACAGGGTAGGCCGTAAAATTCTCAACGTGCAATTAGGGCCAAGTCGTTAATTTAGTTTTCTTCTTTCTTTCTTTCCTTTCTTTCTTTCTTTAGTGTGTCTATATTTTAGTTCGTGGGTCCTACATGGTATTATCGTTTTACGTCCTCGTCCTTTGTAGTATCCTTTAACATCATTCATAAGGATCAATACTTTGATTGAAAATTTCAAAGGACAACATTTTGTTAATCGAATATCTTCAAATTTTCTTCTTCTTTACAATCCTGTACATTTAATTCTTATCATTCATTTTAATTATTTGGTAAAGGTGTAAAGTGTAAAGGTTAATATATTTTAGGATGAAATTTTCTTTTTTTTATATTATTGTTTATATAAATTTCATCTGCATTATATTATTATAATATTCTCATCATTTATAAAAATCAATACTTAAATAAAACATTTAATATACATTCGAACATTTAATATTTTCTTCTTCAATGCAAATCATTTTACCGTTTCGTTTTTAATATCTTGATCATTCATGAGTATCAAAATAATTTGACTTAAAAGTTTAAATGAATAAAAAATGTAAATAACAAAACGTATACGAACTGGATAATATGTTGGAATTTATAATATGGAATTTTCTTCTTCCTGGTAGTCTGTTGGTGGTTTGGACATGATGTAATCATTCGTAAGAGGATGCATTTGATGTATTCATATATATGTACATATGTATCACATATGATATATACGTAAGAGAGTTAGAGTTAGTGCCTTGTGGTCAGTTGCTCGTTTCGCGGCCACCTCTTTCAATTACTCGGGTCAGACTTTGAGGTCGAGATCTTGTTTGTGCATTACATTCTATATGAATTAATAATAGACAGATATCATATTTGCCGAATCATCATCGACCTTGATAACAAACCATCTTTTCATTTCAATAAGATTAAAAAATAAATTTATATTTATTTTCACGTGTAAGCTAGTATGTGACGAAGTTATTACATATGTGTATATATAGAATTACAAAAAAAAAAAAAATATAAGTATTCTTTAGAGTTTAGTGTTTTTTATTTGATCATTTAAAAATCAAAAGAATTAAATTCCCCTTGTTAGTCAATTTGACCAATCTTATTATTTTTGTTATTTTTATTTGAAGTGTTCGTTGCAAAGTGACGTATTACAAACTTTCGTATAACGTTAGTGTAAGTTCGAAGAATATGGTCGATCGTTCAAAGTAGGGGAAGATCGTTAAGATAGGAGAAGAGAAAAGGATGAGCACCCATCAACGAGTTACTCTTCTCTCTGGACTTTATGTTACTTTCACCTTGTTCACCCGTGCTCACCTGTCTGTCAGCCATCCTTCGACCATATTATGTTAAGAGAGATATCCACGTTGATAGTGTACGTGTCTCTCTCTCTCTTTCTCTCTCTCTTTCTATATGTGCATATATACACATTTGTACTTCTACGTATTTCGCATAAGTATAGTACCAATGTATACATATATATCTATGTATTTATGAAATTTCCGTGATCTTTGTACGTACATTGGAAAATGACGAATTACTGTTAAAAAACATGTCGTGTATTAGGAATCTAAGAAAAAGATAAAGATAAATAAAGATAGGCATAAACGTTTTGATTTTAAACGTGAAGAATAAACGATGGTTCTCGTCCTCATTCTTGAAGAAATTTACGAAGAATAAGAATAAGAAGAAGAAAAGAAAGAAGAAGAAGGGAAAGAAGAGGGAGGGATAATTTGACGATAATAGGACGAACGTTCGTGGGTAATCCAGTACCCGGAGGACATCCAGAAGTTTCTCCAGCTTCATATCCAAAGAGGTGCGTGGATGAGGTAATGTGGGAGAGGTCGAGTTAGGTCGAGTGAGGTCGCGTGCGAGCCACGCATCCAGGAACACAGGATATACTCTTAGAGTCTCGATTAGAGGATGCATGATCTTGCTAGTAGTAGTTATAGTAGTAGTAGTAATAGTTGTAATAGTAGTAGTACAACTTTGATCGAAACTACTGCGAGGGTTTTTTTTTTTTAAACAATTTTTTTAGATTTTTTAATTTTGATTTTTCATTTGGTTTAATTATTTTTTTGTTTGTAGTTTTATTATTATTGACTGTTAATTATTTTATTTGGGGGTGGGCACAGGAATAACTTTATTTAAAAGGTTGTATTTATAAATAATTAAATATATAAATATGTAGTAGTAGAAAGATGAAAAGTAATACGAGTTTAATATGATATTAAAATTTTCTATTAATATTTTTGTCATAATCGTTACGTATCATATTTTATTACCCAACTGTCCTCATATTGATATTTTGATTTTTTTCGAAACTTATTCATAATCGTAGAATTATTTTAAACAGTACTTTGTATACGTAATTTAATATATATATGTGAAAATGTAATATGAATAACCCGTTTCGATATAAAATATTTTAAAATTAGTACGTGCAATACTACCATCATAGATTATTAATATATAAATCTAGAAAACAAGTGTCAATATAGAAAAGAAGCAATTTATAAAACCTACAGTTGGTTCAATATTATTTATATGAAATATCTCGTCTGATTTAATAATAATTATTCTCTTTAATAGTTACAACAGATGGATACCAAATAAAATATAAAAATGTTAACAAAAAAAAAATAACTTGATGCTTAACTCGAATAAATATGAAGTAATATTAATATTAGGTGCATGTATGATGGTAAGGAAAACGTTAGGGTTAAGCGATGACCATATGTCAAAGCATACGAGAAAGATGGAAAAATCATCGAATATATATAATACATGTATGTGTATGTGTGTAGGTAACGTTTACGGAGGACGACTATGACGATGATGGCGATGACGATGACGATGATGACGACCAGTTTCGTGATTTACGCAAAGTAATCTCATTACGGGTCGTGTCGCTCGTTAACGTCTCTCGTCTTTGCGTTTCCTTCTTGCAACCAAGAAAAAGAAAAAAACAAAAAGAAAATATCAGAGAACGTTCAGGGAGAAAGAATATCCGCGTATAACGTGTTATGGCAACGCGTTCCATGGATAGATTCATGCATTCTTTCGATAATGCTTATGCGAATGATACGTATTTATCTCGTTGAAAGACTCCTTTTACACTTTAACGTTTTAGTACGTTTATCAAATTACAGATATAAGAAATAATTAAAGGAAGATATACATATTATTTTACACGTATTATTTGTATGTATCTCATAATAATTATTAATAATGTATGCAAAATATATATATACGATGTATTATGCATCATGTTTAACATATTGTATATTATAATTAAATATAAAATGTAGCTTCTTGTAATATCATTTTCGATAATTACGAAAAGTCGGCAAGTATTCTGAATAAAGAAAGGAAGAAATAAATAAAATAAAATAAAATTAAAAAAACGAAACATTTAAAAGCACCGAATGATTTTCGACCGGATAATGGACGTTCGATCGAACACGGTGATAAATAACGTTGTTTAAAGTATCTTCTGCTTTAAGAAGATACGAACGACGAAGATGCTTTTCCCCACTTTTGATTTGTGACGTTATTTGAAACGACGACGTTTCTTCTTCTTTTTCTTCTTATACGAGACGATCCTGCTGCAACAAGGAGAGGCTCGTATTTTATATACGTGGAAAGTTATTGTAAACGTGAAAATTCAGGTGGCTGTACTAAAATAAACTAAATAATTAAATAAATTTTAAAATAAATACAAAATAATACAAAAAAAGGGAAACATTGAAAAAATAAGTTAAAGTAAGAAGACACAAGAAAAAAAAATAAAGGAAACGATTACTGTTTTAACTGTTGTTGGTTGGTCCATCGCATTCAAACGTCGTGTTCCGTACGAGAAAACAAAGTGAAAGGTGTTCGCCTTCTTCCTTCACCTCCTCCACCACCTCCTCCTCCTCTTCTTCTTCTTATTTTTCTTTTTTCTTTTTCTTTTTCTTTTTCTCTCTGTCGTCACTATGTTTCCCTCTTTCCCCTCCTCTACCTCCTACCACCCCTCCCAATCTTTCTTTCTTTTTCTTTCTTATCCATTCGTTTTCCACGTCTTATCTTACACCGATATCTCGTTCGACGATCACCACCACCATCATCATCATCATCATCATCATCATCATCATCATCATCATCATCATCATCATCATCATCATCATTATCATTATCATCATCATCATCGGTGAAGTCTCCGTGCGATTATATGGCCTATGAATCATGAAACGAGGATGTGGCCACGTTTAAAAGCTCGCGCGAGAGTTAATTGAAACTTTTATTCGTAATTACGGCACACTTCGTCACACACATACACACACATATATAGAAAAACACAAATAAGATAGAACATATGTGTATGTGGTATGTTACTTTAACAAAGTAATGTGTCTCTTATATTTTTTCTTTTAGTTCAAAACATTTTTATATTTTCGAATAACTTCCGTGTGTGATTATTTATGAGTATTACTATCAAACTATATATATGTGTGTGTGTGTGTGTGTGTGTATTCGGATTATTTTATTCCCATTTTTGATTTGTTTTATCGATTATCAGTGAACAATAATTTTCTACAATGTTTTTGGAGTAACTTAACGTAAAGTGTATAAAAAGTTCTCCAATAAAATAAAAGCAAAAATTAAAAAAAAAAAAATACATCCACACGAGATAGAGAGAGAGAGTGTGTGTGTAGTATACATGACATCTAATTAACGTTCCAAACGAGTTACAAGTTATTATACGGATTTCGCACTTTGACCGATCACCACGGTCAAAGGTGAGAGTGAGACTCCTTCGATGTTATATATAGGGTGTTTCTTAATAAATGGTTTTCAATCTTGAGAAAATATATACATATAGACAGAATATTCAATATATGTTCATATTATATTATACAATAATCTATTCTTAAATCAGACTGATAATTTTCTAATAAAAATTAATATAATCAACTCATCACATAGATAATATTTAATTTACAATTTTATTTTTTTTAATTTTATTTTTTTAATTAATATCAGTTCGAGATATTGGAGTATTCATATTTGTTCGTATAAATTTAGAAACACTCCCTATATATCAAATGGAATAGTTCGTGGCGAAGGTTTGCTATGAAAGAAAAGAAAATAAAATAAAAGAAAGAAAGAGAGAGAGAGAGAGAGAGAGAGAGAAAGAGAAAGAGAAAGAGAGAGATAGAGATAGAAATAGAAATATGTATAAAGAAAGACGGAAGGAAGGTAGAAGCAACCCTCGATGAGGTCTTCATCGGTAACGAGTACGACATTGAGGAATATTCTCTCTTGTATTCGAAAGGAAAGGTTGCTTCACCAAGCTCTAATCGTTTCTATCCTCGTTATTACGAGCATACCAAAACTCCAGACACTATTTAACGTGCGTGCATATTCATATGAGTGAAATAAACATAAAAAAAGGAAATATTTACAAAAAAGAAAGAGAAAGAGAGAGAAAGAGAGAAATTGATAGTGAAAGTAAAAGGGTAAAAAAGAGAACAGAGAACAAAATAAAGGGGGTAGGAAAAACACATAAAAAAGATTTATAGAATGAAATAATAAAAAAGAATAAGAAAAAAGAGAGAGGGGGAAACGAAAGTAGGGGGAGGGGGGGGAGAAAGAAAAAGAACTTAAAGGTAAATTACAGAAAAATAGAAAGAGAGAAAGAAAATCAGTGGACGTTGTAGGAAGAGAGGAAGATAAATGGAATCTTAGAAAAATAAAGAGAGAGAGAGAGGGCAAATGAAAGTGGGAGGAGGGGGTGGGTAAGAAAAAGAACATAAACATAAATTAAAGAAAGAAAAATAAAGAAAATTAGGGGAAGTTGTAAGAAGAGAAGAAGATAAAAGGGAATCTTAAAGAGAGTGGGGGAGTAAAAGATAGAGAGAGAGTGGGAGAGATGAATAAAAGGAAAGAAAAAGAAGGGAAGAGTCTTCATTAGCATACGCGTATACACATCGTGCTCGTCATTAGCTCACGCGCGATTAATAATGGTGTCTGGGGGGGGTTAAGAATCGACGCTTAGCTCTTTATAGCACGCGCACGCTCATACTACTAACACTCATGCTCACGTTCACGTTCATGTTCATGTTCATGTTCACGCTCTCTCACGCAAGAAAGAGAGGGAGCGTGTTCTCTCTTCGCAAGCTCGTTTCGTTCTGCTAATTAGATCGTTGCGTCTTAACGCGCGTGTAAGCGGTACACACGCTCGCTAATATTTCAATTATGTTAGCGAGAATAGCGTTCTAGAACAGTGATAATTAATAACTCTCTTTTCAATGGGGAAAGAAAGAAAGAAAGAAAGAAAGAGATAGATAGATAGAAAGAGAAAAGAATAAGGAAGGATTTACTTCTTTTTTTTCTTCTCTGTCTAACTTGTTTTATTTTTCTTATTTCCTTCTTCTTCTTCGTATCTTCTAGCTGTGGTGTGATTTATAAATAACAACGATTTAGCTTTGGTTGATGGAGTTATTTAAAAGGATTACAATGTGATATATATGTATATTATTTAAGTATAATAAGTATTATATATATATATATATATATATATATATATATATATATAAATATTATGTATTATAAATTAATATTGTATTATCATATATAATATTGTATTATTTTGTTATTAATGGGGTAGATATAATATGACGGAATTTATATTTTTTTTTATTTGTATTTTTATTTATAATTTTTTAATTGAAAACTTGTCCCATTTTTAGTTTACTTATTATTAGAATAATTAATGAATTATAAAATATTTTTCAGTTATGAAATATTCAATTTTATATTCGTGTAAAAACTACTTGAAGAATATTCAGATGTTTTGATCTATTTAACAAAATATTCTTAGTATAAACTTTCTTTATGTTTATGTTGTTGCGGTTGACTTTTATCGTTCTTCCTGGAAACATCGTATAAGGAATATATAAATGTCTACGTTGAAAAATATTTTCACATTTTGATCTAAAATTTCTTGGAAAAAATGACTAGTTCTCTATGTTCTTAAAAAAAAGAAAAAAAGAAAAACAATAATTTTACGGTTAAGTTATACAACGAGTAAAATTGATACAATTCATTCTCCTGTGAAATACTCTTGAATGAAAACATCATAGTCGAGGTGTAGAAGATAAATTGTTTTAAAAGTCAAGATCGGAATAGATGAATAATGGGTTACACGGATACGTATCTTTATCGTGATTTTTTATTAAAAAAAAAAAAAAGGAAAAAAAATTACATACAAAATTACGAGGTATTTAATCGAAGAGATAGAACTTCAAACGATCGTATTGTTCTTAAATCGTTTCTTACGCAAGTATTCATTGCGATTCTCATTCATTTTGATGCAGATAACGTAATTGCTAAGGAAGATTGCATTTTTGTTGTTCGTACAATTAAGTACCATTGAATATTTAGTAGAAATTTGTTCTAACTTAAGAAACAAAAAATAATATATTAATCAAATACTCTAATTATTTTATTATTCAAATTTAAATAGGGGTGTGTACATACATTTTTTAACAGATTATTTTATATAAGTAAAAATATAGTATTTTTAATATTTATTTTTTAATTGAATCATTTAAAAGACCGTATAATATATTTTTTATATTTTTTTGAAAAAAGTATAATACATTATTACAATTTTGTTGACAAAATTGGTAAATATTTTATATATTTGTACAAAATAAAACATAAAAAAAAATCCAATACTATTATATAAGTATATACAAATTTTGATAATATAAATATAAATATAAGTAAAAATTAAAAATATTATATAATATAAATTTAAATTAAAATTGAAAATTTAATATAATACAAATATAAATAAAAATTAAAAATATAATATAATATAAATATAAATCTAATTGTAAATTAAAATTAAAAATATAATATAATATAAATATAAATCTAATTGTAAATTAAAATTAAAAATATAATATAATATAAATGTAAATCTAATTGCAAATTAAAATTAAAAATATAATATAATATAAATCTAAGTCTAAATTAAAATTATATATAAAAATATAATATATTATATATTAATATAAATAAAAATTAAAAATTATAATATAAATATAAATATAAATAAATTATTTTTGTAATAGTAACACTAATATGTCTTGTTGGTGTTGTTGATTGGATGTTGAATAAAAGAAGCTTTTCTAGTACCTTAAGAAGGACTTTAATCGGGGCATTAAGGTACCGATAGCGATGCACGGTAGCTTAAACTGCACGGGGTTAGCCTAACCGATCTCTCGCACGCGATCCTCACCCATCGACGTGATTTACTTTCCTATCCCACGGGATATTACGAGTAAGACGAAGTTCCTCGTTGCTTGCCTAAGCGCGACACCAACGGAGATATATTCTTAACATTAATCTTTAACGTTAAAAGGGAACGCGATACACCAGAGACGATTTATTAGGTACATTAACGTTTCGTGAAAACGTATAAACGTTTGCCGCATCCATCGATCAAAAAACCCCCCATACATAGATGCAAGTATTACTTCGGGGTGTTTTAATGTAAGTGATCTATCGATGATTTATCGAGAAATTTCAAACGCACGAAGATAGTACAAAAAAAAAACGATTTAAAAGATTAAAAAGATAATTTTTGTGTGTATATAAATAGAATTTTATAATAAAATAAAATAATAAAATAAATTGTTATTAGAAAAATAATATAGAACAAATATTTCAATTTGCATATATATAAATATTTTTTAATAAAATGAAATATTAATAAATTAAAATTAAAATAAAATACTTCTTTCCTTTTTTTTTTAAATTTCATTCATTATACAAAGACGTATTTTAAATAAAATAAGGATACATGTTAATTATCATAACATTATAGTACACCTTTATGTTAGAAACACATAGACGAATTTCAATCGAATATTTATGTTAATTTTTTTTACTAAATTCTTATCATATTCTCTTTCTCTTTCGATACGGAACTTTAAGGTCCATTTACTTAGACCGTTACGAGAAGTTAGTGTTCAACATCATTGGCTGTTATAATCATTTATAATCGTCTTCTTCTTTCTCCTTCAAGAAATTGCGTTTTAATTATTAGTCATCGCATTAACCCTTGCGATCTCGTAGGCATGCACGCACGTATGCACGCACGTATGAATACAGGTGCGCGTGCCCTCTTCTTCGGCGTAGGCGTACGTTGTACTATACGTTATGCGTTAAAGGTTCTTCTTGAAGGAAGAAGATCTTTATTATTTCGCGGTTTAAAGGATTTCTTACGAGACGACGTGATGAGCTTTCGTCGAGATTTTAAATTAAATCGTTGATCGTGCAGATCGTTTCTTCCTATCTATATTTCTCTTTCTATTTTTCATTTTCTTTTTGTTTTTCTTTATCTTTCTCGCGTTTTCTTTAGATTTAGATAGGAAGTACAAGAAAGCGTGAGAATGTTTGAGAGAGTTGAAAATTTCTATTTCTATGACGGTCGAAGAAAGATTTTCGCCTAAGTACAATGAATTACGACTCGTTAAATTTACGATCGGTTTTATTGGCTTTTCGCACTGCCGTTATTATTGGGTTGGTAGTATTGAGAATAACGCATTAAGAAAGAGACGTAAAAATTGTTAGAATGATAGTGGAAAGTTCGAATAAATTTATACAAATGTTTTTTAGTCTGGTCAAAAAATGGTTTCTGCCCTTTACCACATTTTTCTAAATATTTACTAATAATATTAATTAATTAATATTTATAATATTTAGAGAAATGGTAAAGGGCAGAAACCCCTTTTAAATAATATTAATTTTAATATTATTAATTATATATTAATATTTTTGATTTATTTTTATTTTATTCTCATTCGTGTATCTTGTATCCAATTATTTACGAATTTTCAATGCTAGTAACCCCTAAATTTTATAATATTTTAACTTATAATACATTATTTAATAACTTATATATTTCTTTTTAATTATATATTAAAAGTTTTAAATATTATCAATAATCAAAACTATAATTTGATTTTGTTATGATTAAATAACGAATTGAAAAAATTGCGATGCATAATAAATTAAATTTTAGAATAAAATAATAAATATAATGTATAATATAATAAAATAATAAATAAAATATATATAAAAATAATAATATAATAAATAATAAATAAATATAAATAAAATATATATAAAAATAATAATATAATAAAATAATAAATATAATCAGTGATCCAAAAAACAAAAAGGATTATTTTATTTAAAAAATTAAACTCAATAACAAGAATATATATAGTACCTTCCAAATATTTGACACTTCTACCATGATGACTTAGAAAATATGATGTTCGAATATTAACGTGCAAGATTTACATCACAGATAAAATAAAAAATTCAAGCATGAGTTTGATGATCGTTCGAAGTAATTTGGCTTATGTTAGTACACGTTAGTAGTTGTCGCAATGGTTAAGGAAAAAAGTTACAAAAAAAATACTAAGAAAAACGTGAAGGGTGGGAGGTTACGGGGAGGGTTAGGGGAAGATCGCATTGCGAAGATCTTCTTTAAAGTGACGGTGCGGTGGGACAGAGAGGTATAAAGAAGCGACCGTCCGGTTTCTTGTCGGCAATTACACGATCATTGAATCCACTAACCGTCGCCTGTCTTAAACAGGTCGCCGATAAACGCCCACGCGATTGCGAGATCTCTTCGTGCGGGGTACCGCCGTCTCCTACTTCCGAGTCACAAGCCAAGGATAACACATTGATACAACTTACTATGTGTATATTCTAATGTGTAATATGAACATCTATCTAAAAAAATGTTTACAATAATTTGATTATTTATTTTTCATTTTTAATTTACCCTTTTTTTTGTTCGAATGTCCATTGAAAAGTAATCTACTTTGCAACTAGAATGAAACTTCAATCATTTATGAACCAATTTCGTATTAATAGTATTAATTAATATTAATATTTAATTAATTTAATTAATATTAATTTAATAATAATTAATAATATATTTAATATATAATATATTTATATATATGTATTTGTATATTTTATATGGGGTTGCTTTGTGTACGTTTGAAATATTACTGTATAAGAATAAACCTAAATATTTGGTCATTTACGGTAACATATATATATATTATTAATATTCTATTTCTTTTTTGTTGGTATCAGATAATTAGAGATAATTAATGATGATAATAATTCAGGATTAAATTCATTTTTTCTTTCGACAACAAATGTAAATGACTTCGATTTGTTTGTTTTTTTCTTTATATTTATAAGAATTATATTAAAATTATATTTGTTTAAAAAAAAGAAAAAAAGATACATAGATGAAATTTTGAAGAAAGAAATGAATAAGATGATACAAAAAAAGAAAATGGTAGTTCAAATTGTTAAAGAAGAAAGAGGAAAGAATGAAGAAGGGACACGAGCCCCGTTTAGAAGGCGAAAAAGGACTCTACGAGTTTAGGGTCATGGTGGTCCGTGTCGATGCAAATGCAAATGAGATAGTGTCGGCCCATATAGAAGGCGAGTATAGTGGATCGCATTAATCAAGCTGTTCCACACACATACACATATACATTTGAAATTACTCTTTTTTTAGGGTGACCGCTCTTCTTAGTTTTTTGGCCCAAGCTTATGCTAAAAGTGGTTCGGTTGGTTCATATTTTTTATCACTGTTTTACCTTAGGATTGTTAATTTGAACACAACTTGTTACTTTTTATAAAAATATTTTATAATTTTAAATATAAACGTACTGGAATTTTTTTTTATGTTATTTTTAGTGATAATAGAAAGAATAAATTTAAAAAAAAAAATATGAATGTAAAATAAATAGAAAATAATGATTGTTTAAAATAATTAATTTACATCGTAGAAGATACATTGTTTTACACTTACCAAACTAACGTGTTTTTCTAGTTTTCAGTTAATTCTGAATTTTTTTTTGAAGTTTCTTTCCTTTCATCTCTCTCTTTCTATCCTTCAAACGGGAGCGTTTCGAATATTATCGCGAATTCCGAATTTACTACGACCGGTTTCGATAGAACGAGTCTGTTCACGAATAATAGCCGTGATCCGAGAGAAACTCGAAATAGAACTTTACGAAGGACTTTTTTCTCATTTCTTTCTACTCTCTCTCTCTCTCTCTCTCTCTCTCTATATATATATATATATATATATATATATATATATATATATATATATATATATATATATATATATAAATATATATCTTTCTTTAATTCATTCTTTGGAAAATAACTTGGCGTATTCTTTTATCTCGAATTTTTGTAACGATTTGTTACAACTGTCTGTGATCCGAGGGTCAAATAATCAACGTCGTTTCGAACTGGTCTTTGGAAAGATGTTTCTTTTATTTTTTTTCTTCTTTTGCTCGATTAATCGAACTGCGAAATCTTTTTTTTGAATTCTTTTTATAAACGCCGAACTTAGAATTATCAATTTCCATCAGACCAATCAAATTGATTAGCTGCGAAATATATTTTGGATACAGTTTACGTGTAACATTGAGAAAAGATTGATAAAATAAAAGCGAAATAAGATAAATAGATAAATTTAATGTTTTAGAATGCATATTATTATTATTATTATTATTATTATTATTATTATTATTATTATTATTATTATTATTATAATTATTATTATTACGGAACATTTTTTCAATTTAATGTCATAAATTTGAACAATTTTTCAATCAAATTTTGAAGCCAGGTCATGTGATGATCAATTTGATAAGTTTGTTGTTTTTGCTAATACTAGAGCTATCACAATTTAATGTATTCTCATATATATCAGTCAAAATGATTTGTTAGGGTATATCTAGGTACAAATATAGATACCTAGATAATTTAAAAAATAAAAAAGAAGAGTTAGGAAACGAATAAATTAAAGATATATATCTAAGATGTGACAATATAAAAATAACGATAATGTAAATAAAGTTTAATTGAGAAAAAAAACCAATCTAAAATTGTTAATTCTAGCGTAGTAAATCGTAATAAAGATGCTAACAGACAGTTTAGAATATAGTTAGTATGTTGTGCGATGTTCGAGGATAAAGTGCATACTTATCCGTTTTACCGTTCCGATTGGAACACAGCCTAATTGGATTTCAAAAGTTTCCATTTCGTGGCACGTCTCTTGCTTAGTTTGCACCATTCTCTGGAAAAGCACTTTCACCCTCTTCTTCTCGAATTCCATCGTCGTTCAATTTACCACTTAGTAGTAGTTGTTGTTATTGTTCTCTTTGTCTTGTCTGGTTCATCATTAAACGTATTTAACTGATCGTACGATTTAAAATACTCTCACGATTGATTTCCATGAAAATCGATTAACCCTCGTTTCTCAGTTTAATCCTTCAACAGGTTTCTTGTGTTGTTTGCATAAAAAAAAGAAAGAAATTATTTTGATCTCAAAATTATATTATCTTTACTTTTCTTTTTCTAATTTCTTGTTCTTTTCTTTTCATGTAAGGTTGTTATTAATTTTATTCCATAAAACGTGAGGGGGGGGATTATTTTGGTTGTGTGTTTTACTTTTCAAGAGAATCTTTTTAAAATCTCACGACTAATTGGATTTTAAACGTTTCCCTTTTACCTCTTAAAACAGTAATCGTCGTACACCTTTATGAAATTTGGTAACATAGTAGAATGTAAGTCAGACAGGTTGTACTTATTGGGAGCTCGTATTATTCGGCGCCAGTTAAAAAACACTCACAAAAAAACCCTATCTTTCTTTCTCCTTAAATTTTGCAAAAATTGAGCCCATGTAATGTGTATCAAGAGCAAACGAACTCTTCCGGAATTCTTAATATGGTATAAAGGTGAACGTTCTTATATGTACCGGTAAACCCAGTGGAAGAATAATTCTTCGTGAATGGCTTGTCGTAGTCGTCGTCATCTTCTCATCGTCTCAACCGTTTGCTTGCTTGGTTGGTTGGTTGCTCTTGAAATCAGAGGGAAGAGAAAATGATGCTTTAACGAAGCAATAACGTAAGTTCAAAGAAAAGGGTAACGGGTTTTGATATTTTACCAAATGAAAGCTTCTATCTTTCCTTTTTCCCTCATTGGTTTAACGGGTTTTAAGTGAAAAACAACTACGATGAATTTTACTCGATTTTAAATCGAACACAAGGTAGGAATTTCCTATATCTTTTAATGTGTTACGATGAATTGAAGAAGAAATATGAAGGAAGATAGAAAAAAAATTAAGAAACAAAGGTTGAACCGTATTACCTGTGCTATATCGTTGTTGTACGAATAACGAGTATTATACTTACAAGGATTAAGTATCTTTGCGATCGTAATCGTCGAGGACGTTTATAAGAGTAATTTTAAATTCAAGAAGACACGCAGTGATCCATCGTCGAAAGTCATCGTTGTAGTTGTTTTTTCTCTCTTTCTTTCTTTCTTTCTTTGTCTTCTCGAACTTGTCCTTGAAAAATTTACCGTAGGCGGAAGTTGACGAATTAGATTTGCTTTCTGCCATGAGTCTACGAGAAAACAGATAAGATTAAGATTGCGTAATGAAATAGTCCTTACGTATCCTATTTTAATTCGTACATTCGTTTCTTAAAGCTCGTTTTGTACAAAACCAGTATGCGTGGGTGTTGGTTTATCTTTCCCATAAAATAAGATCGAAATTCTTCTACTCGAATATCTGATATAAAAATATAAAATATTTTTGCATAAATTTGTTCGCATAACTTTTGCATATTTGATCAACAATTTTTATTAATTAAAACAATTTAACATTGTTGTTTGGTCGCCGGATGTAGCAATAAAAGAATCGTATTCATTTTATATATTTTTTTTTCTTTTTACTTTAACGTCATCTTAGAAGAGTTTGGTAAATATTCGAAAAATAAAGAATACTATTTAAATATCATCTTCATAAATAAAGATTAATTTTATCTCAAAGCGAGAAATCAAATTCGTGGTAAGACGTAATTCGCGTGCAACCTCTTATCCATATGGAATTTTTTTCTATTTTTTTTTTTTTTTTTTTTTTGAATATAGAACTAATCACAGTGTAGTAGGAATCGTTCCACATTGTCGCCGAGTTTGTAATTACGTGTCGTGCTAACAGGAAATGATACTCCACTTTTTTAACGTCAAGCGTATACACTTTTCTCTCTCTATCTCTCTTATACAATTGACATAATTCGAACACAATTTCGTATTTCGTGTATATATATTTTTTTTGAACATAAGAAAATAAAATAAAAAAATAAGAAATGAAAAAATGACACCAAGAATAACGAGAAGTGAGAGGAGGGTTAAAGTGGCAGTGGTAAAGGGAAAGGGAAGAAAGGAAGGAAGAAAGAAAAAATTAAAAAAAAATAAAAAGGAAATTGTGACAGTGGAAGATGTAAACGGAAATCGTTCCTAATGCGCCGACACCCGCGTGCATCTTTTTAAACTCTTGATGCATCTCTTTCTCTTTCTCTCATTTCTTTATCGAGCATACTCATGCACACACCGATCACCCATTCATTCGATGCAACTCACGAAATCCGGTTGTCCAAACGAGCCATTGTGTTCGAACGACCCCGAAATACACTCGCTTTCTTTGATAAAGAAATGGACACGATGAACGTTTTGTTGGTAGTAACTTTTGTGTATATAATACGTTTAAAATAGTGTTAGAGAATATTTGTTTGGGGGAAATCTTTTATACGTGTCTTCATCCACATTGGTCAACAAAAATTGCTTACATTTGTGTCCAGTCGATTGGAATTATAATTAAGTTTTTTTAGTCATATATATATATATATATTTTGTTCTTTGTTTTTTATTTTTAATCAGATAAAATGATAATTCGTATAGAAAATTGATTTTGTTCATTTTTGTTAAAACGTATTCGTATAAATTATTTTCTAATTATTATATACGATTATATTTATATATATATTAATTAATTTTAATTTATTATTATTATTATTATTATTATTATTATTATTATTATTATTATTATTATTATGTTAATATATATATATATATATGTAATTATTACAATATTAATAATATATTTTTTAATTAATTATTAATTAAATTTTTAATATTTAAAAATATATTATAATGATATATTTAATTAAATATAATAATAATATTAATTATAATAATATGTATAATTATTTTTTATAATTATATTATTATATTTATAATAAATAATTGTAAAATTGTAAAATTATATATAATATAATTGTTATAATAAATGTTTAGAATAAATATATAGTAAAACATACACATCACACACACAAAATAATTCTTATATATAATATAAAATTTATGAATGAATCCCTAATATAAATATATAATAAAATATAGAATAATTTTTATAGAAAATTTTTAAAAAACTTGAAAATTTGATCCAATTCGTACACCAACCATTGTCGTAATATAAAAAGAAAAGAAAATTTTCGAGCAACCAACGAACTTAGGCACGCACGCATGCATGCACGCATGCACGAGACCTATGGTAGTATGCAAATGTACGTGAAAAGGGCATAAAGAAGAATGCTGAACGATAAAATAAATCTACAGAAGAAAGACTCACGCGATTTGGCGCGAGTTCGATTTACATTAAGTAACATAGTATTAGTAGTATTAATAGTAATAGTAGTAGTAGTAGTAGTAGTAGCAGTAGTAGTAGTAGTAGTAGTAGTAGTAGTAGTAGTAGTAGTAGTAGTAGTTAGTAATAGTTGCACGATGAAACTTTATGGTTGCTATTAAGACGCAAGGAAGGGGAGAAAGGTGATGGTGTTGGTGATGGTGGTTTGGTGGTGGTGTGGTAGATGGAAGCCGATAAAGACGTTGCACGAGAAAAAGAGAAAAATTAGAAGGGATGAAGGAAAGGTCTGGGGTGAGGCTGAGGGAGAGAGGGATCCTTTTCAAAGATCGCTCGAAGGGTCGGCAAAGAAAGACTTAAGGCAACCCTTTAGACGATCCAGAAAGAAAGAGAGAGACAGATTCGTGTGTCTAGTATTATTATTATTATTATTATTCTTCTTTTCTATCTTCTTCTTCTCTTCTTCTTATTTTTCTTTTCTTTTTTATCTAACGTTCGGCGTTATTCAGGATTAGAAAGGATTTGTGTGTTTCTGAAATTCGTTGTAAGACGAGATTATTATTAGGATAAATAATCATTCGATATTAATATTTATAAAGAGGGTGAGGGAAGGGGGTAGTTTGTTAGAATTTTAAGAATATCTACTTACGAATATTCAATAAAAATATTTTATAAATTAATCCTATTTCGTGTTTCCTTTTCTTCCATTTTTTTTTCAACGATTGAAATCAACGCAGAATCCGACGAATAATTGTTCGAATAAAAATGTATAAATTTTAAATAATAAAATACAAAAATTTTCGTAGTCATAATGAAACCAAATTTTTACTAATTGCAAAAGTCAAACTGAATAATAGTAAAAATAAAAAAATAAAAGTGCAACAACAGCTTTGTCTTGATATATTCAACTGGTTAGTTGGAAGACGATTATCGTTAATAAGCCGGACTAAGGGTGGAGGGTTAGGGGGTTAGGGGGAAATTTCTTTTTTTGATTTTTAACGGGAGCACAAGCTTACGAAGGATCTTTCGCGAGAATTAATGCGTTCTGAGGGGGATTTTGCTGTGCCGCACCACCGTTCTTTATTTTGACAGAGAAATATTTATAACTATATTTCTGGTGCTGTTCGAGACACGAAAGAGCAAAGAGAAAGAGAAAGAATCCTTCTCTTCTCTTCTATTTCTCTCCTTCTTCCTTCAAATAAAAACAAAAAAAAACCAAAAGGCTGCTTTAAATCCGATTCAGGTCACTTTATGCAAAACAGCAGCGTGCAGAGCAAGCTTTGCATAGCATTTGACGCAACGACAAGCCCCGAAAAAAGGGAAAGGGAAAGATAGAAGTTAGAGGATAAGAGAAGTTGGTGCATACGTGAAATAATATTCCGACACCTTCGTTTAACCACGAAAGTCATGCCGATGACAACCTAAGATATATAACACAAATTTATATTCAAATCCAATGATGATGATGATGATGATGATGATGATATACATGCATAACCATTATAATGTCGGACATGTATCGATTCTTGTCGATATTATGATTTATATCAAAGCACATTGAAAACATTCAGTTGTTGTCGTCATTGAATCTTATATCGATTTGACCATAGAGTCCCTTGTAAGACCTTTACCCATTTGCATACCCAAGCAATATAATACACGTATGTATGTATATAATATATGTATGAATGTATGAATGTATGAATGTATGAATGTATGAATATGAAAGAGAGAGTTGATCGTTTTATATTCGTGAAATTTTATTTGAAACATTGGTATATATAAGGTGTTACGAGGAATAATTATTTTATTTTTATTTTTAATTATGGTAAGGGAAAGTGTAATTAATATAATATTAAATTAATTTGTATATATATATATATATATTACTACTGTAATACTAACTATATTACTACTATATTACTATTACTATATATCTATTAGTATGGTTATTAAGTATTTATGTAGTTTTTAATTTTTAATTTGTTTTATTAATTTATGGACATATCTAATATTAACATAATAATTTTAATATAATAACTTTATAAAGATATTAATAAACTTACAGAGATTCCAATATTCGTATCTATTATATATCCATAAATAAATAATATAAATAACTTTAATAGTTTAGTTAAAGTATGAAAAAACACATTGTTCAATAAGAGATTATCTACGTATATTAATTATTTTGTTATTTTTTAATGTACATAAATATCAAAAGATTTAAAATCCATCTCTCACTTTCTTGTACCATACAATCATAATACAATTACAAAAAAAAAAAAAAAATAAAAAAGAATATCAAATCATTGTTAGTTTTTCGAATCATCTATTGCCACCGCGATAGATCGTTTCAAACTTATATTATTTTATTATTATCTTTTCTCTTATTCTCTTTCTATTATTTGAAAAAGAATAACAAAAACTAAAAAAGGGTTGAGAAGAGTAGTCGGCAGGTAGATCGCCGATAGGTAGGAACCTCTCTTCTCCTTCTTCTTCTTCCCTGTCGCACTTTAAATAGAGAAGAGGGAAGAAAAAGGGTCGGTGGAATCCCTGGCACTGCTAGATGACCGGTTAAAGGTCCAGATATCCTGCGAAAGAAGAGAGAAACTAGTTTCGTCCTCTTTGTCCCTTTTCCTTTCACGGCCACCCTCATTGAGCCCTTTCTCCCTTCTCTTCCTCTAGAGATATATTCTCTCTCTTTCTCTTTTGCTATGCTCGCTTTCGCGACCGCAAAACTCGTCCCGGATTCTCCCGTGCTAATCGACTTAGGTGGGTAAGTATATCCCGTGAGTAATATCATCACATTAACCTCGGGACACCGTCGGTTGCGCGCATAAATAGAATCGTCTTTGCCCTCGCGAACGCGATCTTGGGATTCCCCCACCCCCTCCTCCCTAGCCACCTCTGCCTTTCCTTCTTTTACCTTTCCTACTATTTCTTTCCTTTCTTCCTTCCTTCTTTCTTTATTTCCTACCATCTCTGTCTTTTTCTCTTTCTTTTCTTAACGGGGGTTAATATAAATGCGCTTGAGCGCACGTGCACCACCACCACCAGCATCACCACTAGCACCACCATCACCATCACTATTCGAATCATTCCCTTTTTCGTCCTCTCTTTCTTGCTTTTGTTTTATTTTTTTCTTTTTTTCTTTTTACTTTTTCTTCTTATGGTTAGTTCGCCTTCAGATTGATACTTTGCACTCGCGTGTGGTCCAAACTCGCACAGATTTTTCTTATTCCTCCCCTACTATTTCTTTGATCTTTTATATGTTCTTCTTATTTTTATATCTTGTTTTGAATGTATTTGTATTGGAAATTAGTATCTAGATATTTTGTAATTTTCCTTTTCTTTATATATATATGATATCATTTATGGTTATTTTTTAATATTATATTTTATTTGATCGTTTAACTATAGAATTATATTTATTTCGTTGAGAGTTTTATAGATTATTAATTATTTGGTGGGATTCAAATTTATGCAATAAATTTAAAATTAAAAATTTTAAATTACAATCTCATTTCAATCCTACAATTAAATTAAAATAAATTTTACATTTATTTAAAATATATATATATAATAAAAATTTATAATATATAATTTTTTTATTAAATTTATAATAAATAAAATATATATAATATAAAATGTATAATAAAAATTGTACAATTAAATTTAATTAATGTAAAATTTAATTTAATTTAATTATAAATTTATTAAATGAAATACTATTAAATCTTAATTGTAGGATTGAAATGAAAATTGAAACAAAATTTGATTTATCAAAATAATAATAGGAGAACTTTTAAAAAAATTACAAAATATTTAAAGTAACATTAACATTTTCAATAACACCATTGTATTTTTTTTACATAACCTTAGAATAACATTTACAAATCCAATATACAACCAGATATACCTGAAATCGATCCTAAATAAATAAAAACGAAGAAAACTATTATACCTTGGACTATAATAATAATAATATTTTTTTACAGAACCTATATAATAGTTTCAATTTTACAACAGGTATATATAACATTTGAAAAGAAATATTTTCCAAACGGTAGTTTTGATCCCTTTTTTTGGTAAATAATAGAAATATTTGATATATTTTTCTATTTGTCTGTTCAGTTTGTTCTATCATTTAGGATCTTTTTTTCTATTACGTGCTTAAAATGATCGAATCTCTTAACGAAGATCGATCGAAAGTTAACGTTAATGCTATCACCTTTAAAAATGTAACTCACGGAATCGGTACACTTGCGCCTTTCCAAACGAATGATAATTGTATACTTACTTACATGTTTTTCCACGATCGTAGACAGAGACTATGTACATATATTTAAGCTAAACAGTAAGTCTTTCTACGTGACGAACGCGTTTCCCAGTTTCATCGCTTTGATTTTTCAACGATCGCTTTCTCCGACCCGTTCTTTTCTATAAATACCTATAGAAAACGTTAATTGCGTTAAGAATATAAGATTAGATTACTATCTTTTTTACTATTTCCTCATAAAATCAGCACAATCTCTATTTGTCTTTCTATTATATCTATAATATTATTTAAATATTTCCCATTTATTATTTTTATTTAATCAAGGGCAGTGCCATATATATGAAGTATTTTAGTTTAATTAAAATTCCCCCCCTCCCAAAAAAAAATCATATTAAGGCCATCGAACAACGTTGTTTTCTTTTTTTCTAGAACTGTAACGAAATTGGCAATGACAACTAAACGCTATTTTCCCATCATAAATAATTTATACCTGATTTACTTATATAGTAATTAACCCCTTCAACAGCAAGCATTTTGAAAAAAACGGCCAAAAAAAGTCTTTTTTTTTCATAAAAGCATAGTTGAGAACATTGTTTTGACAAAAAAATTAAAAAAATCATGTGTGTAGATCACACGTGTTAGAAGTGAAACCTTCAAAAATCTACGTTTCAAGAAAAATGAGACGAATGCACAGTTTCAATAGTAAGATAATTGTAGGATTTATTTATTATAATATTATTACTATATATAATAAAGGTCACCGGTATGGTCTCTGGGTGGAATAGCTGATAAAAAGTGCACTTTTCACAATTCAAGTAATAAAAACGGAATGCTGAATGCGATAGTTATAAATAGTCACCAAAATGGTAGAATGTTTATCAAAGGAAATATAATTCGTCAGAAATTAGGTAGAAATAAATAATTTTTTGAAATTCAGGTATAAAATTTTTTTTGTTAGTATAGTTTTCTATTTCCCGTTTTTATCTACATTCTTGCGTTATATAACAAACATTTTAGGATAGATGAAATAAAGACGTTACGAAAAACATATGGAAAATACTGCTGGACTGAACGAAGGTTCTGGTAAAATGCAATGAAAGATCTAATAAAGATATTCTCTAGAAATGTTTTTTCAACTCTGTAGCCTACCACACTTCGAGACCCATACTATTTATAACATATCTCGTCTTTATTCTTTGGACCACAAACTTATCTTTCTAAATACTCTTGTCTAAATAAAGATCTGAACAACGAAAAATCTAAAAAATGCATTGAATCGTATCGCTCTCTCAGTTTATCGAACAGTGTACACTACGAGTCTCAAATTTAGGCCCCGTCGTAAGCTCCACCGATTCACGCTGGGCGTTCAACATCTTAAAAATGTTTTTATTTTATTGAAAACGAGGAGGAGACCGAGAATAGGAAAAACTGTATAACTATATTTCGTTTCATTCTCTCGCAGGCTCAATACTATGCGTTTGTCTCTTTTTCTCTCATTATTTAGTATAGCAGCCGTTTCATAACCTCGTTACATAGCTCCGTTTCCTACCGTTCGTGTTTATTTACTTTTCAGGTCACTCCCATTCTAAAGAAGTTGTCACTTAAAAAATACAGAAATAATCAATATTTTTATGTTAATTTTGGATTTTTTTCTATGGAAAAAGTTTATATTTAATTAATAAATAAATAATTGTTGTGTGTGTGTGTGTAGCTTGTAAATGATAAATATCAATAAAACGATTCTTTTTCTTTGCTTTCACATTCTTATTTTCAATTTTCTATTATATTTGAGTGTAAAAAATCATAGAAATAAAAAATAATACGCCGCTCGAGTTAACTCGAGCGTGCTGCTGAAGGGGTTAATTACTTATATTCATTTATTTTATTTGTTTTAATAATAATAATTTAATTAAAGTTTTTTTATTTTAATTTTTTAGTTTTTTTTTTTTAGTATGTGTATAGTATCTATCTCACCCATAAAATTTTAGTTTTTTATATTCATTAAAATTTAATAATAAAAAACAATATTTATTACTAATAAAGTACTTATTAATATCGAAGTAAATATATATCTATTTTTGTTAATTGTTTTTAACTTTTTTATTAAAAAGTTGTACCTTTAAATTTACTCGAATAATAATTTGCAATCATTATTTTAAAAAACAAAAACCCTAAATCTTGATCATAAAGTTAACTCAATCCTAGTTGTTAAACCCTTTTCTTGAGAAAACATATTTCTTCTTATAATAAATATTTCAAAACCCCCTGAAATATAATTACAATTATTTTTAACCCTCTTCTATTTAAGAAGAAGTTTTCGACCAATGTGGTGTGTTTTTCTTAAAAAAAAATAGAAGAAGAGAAGAAATAGAAATAGTAAATTAGAATCGATCTTCCGGAATTAGTAGTTCATAGATCTATCTATCTATCTATCTAGTTTCTACGATCTCTAACATCTCATACGAGTTAGCCAAAGGATGATTCATAGGTTTCTCATGCACGGCTTTTCTACCGTCGCGTCGGAGGCACGTCCCACGTATATAAGAGTACGTAGATATTGTGATATATCTCTCTGTGTGTGTACATATGTGTGTACGAGTCAGTTTTACTCGCGAGCATTGCGAGCTAGTAACGTTTAACACGTGCAAACGCTACAAAATGGTGCGTGGAGGAAACGATGTGGTAATTCTCTTCGATGCACCTTCGCACCTTTCTGACTCTTCGCTATATGGATAAAGAATTTTAATTTTTTTTATTTAGTTCATACCGCGCGCGCGCGCGCACTCTTGCTGCCTCTCACCTGGCAATTAATGGAAAGAGATGAGTCATCTGGGACGAATAACTTATTTCGATCATAAACTGAATGCACTTTGCATTTTTCAATTATTCATAATTACAACGTTGGAATATTTATTTTCAATTAAATATCCAGATATAATTATGAATATATTCATTATTACAATTGTACGATTTTGTGATACTTGATTTCAATATTTTGTTATTTTATTGTAATCTAATTATTTTCAAAATTATTCAAATTTATTTATGTATTACAAATTTATTTAAATATTAATCAATTTTATTTGATTATTTTAGCAACAATGTGTTTAATGTACATTTTACAAAAATTAATTCTTCTTTAATATTTACTTAATAATGTGAAAAGATTTCTGTAAATTACAAACACAAGAAAAAGAAAGATTTGTTTTTTTGCAACATTGTTAAACCTTTCGATTTTAGAACAGTGTTAAATGAAAATAAATTGATCAAAATTGAATGTCTTAATTTTGTATAGAGTTTTCTTGATGAGTCAAAGAAATTAGAATTAGAATAATAAGAATAAGAATGAGAAGTCAAATAATAAGAATAAGAATAACAATAAAAAGAAGACTACGAATGAAAGACATCAATGGCGAACCCAGGAGCGGAGGATCCCGAGACAATGGGCGTCAGATTGCGCAAGATCTGCTTCCGGTCTCGAGTTTGCGATGTATTCCCTGTAGAGGAGGTACGAAGAAGGAGTGTTGCAATCCTGGCGAAGGCAGGATGTCGACGAGGCTGCCTGGTGCACGGTTCTCTGCCCATGCTGATCCTGATTCCTCTTTCTGTCTTGTACTCCCACTCCAACCCCCGTTTCGCGTATAACATCGAGTT
Organism: Polistes dominula; assembly: GCF_049000335.1. Lineage (NCBI taxonomy): Eukaryota > Metazoa > Arthropoda > Insecta > Hymenoptera > Vespidae > Polistes > Polistes dominula. The sequence goes on from NW_028300899.1 coordinate 5,075,098, forward strand.
CTTCCTTCTCTTTAATCTTATTCCTTACATTTTCAATTATTATTTGCACAGTAACTGCAACAAGTATTCCCAAGGACATTACGAGTATAAAAAAATAATATATTAATTATAATTATATTAAATATAAAGTATCATAGTTATACATATGTGTTAGTTTATACATATGTGTTATAGTTTATGGTAGTAGATTAATTTTAAATTAGAAAAATAGGATATAAATAATTTCATAATTTATTTGGTATAATATAAATAATTATAATTTTATTATTTATAGCAATATATACAATTTTTCTTTTACTAAAGTTTAAATATAATTTAAAATAATAATTTTTGACATTTCTACATTGTCATAATAATAATTATAAACGTCATCAACATAAATATATTGAGTCAATTAAAATTGTAATAGATTGTTTCTACAACAAAAAAGGAAAAGTATTATAGATGATCTTAAATTAGATTGAAAGAGTAAGTTAAAATGGTAACGATACTTTTACTCGCTCGAGAAGTCCTTAGTTGGCGGAAGTTAGAAGTTAGGAGAAGGGGGAAGGAGGGGTTACGTTTCCGGCGACAGAATCGACAAGGACGAGAAGGGACCTCGCGCCAGATGCATCCTTCGCTGCACAAGCTAGCGGTTTCTTTTACGTGCCGCTAACGCTAGATAGAAAACGGAACTTCTCGGCTGTTGAGCACGAGTTTTCTACCTGGCAACCCGTGCGACCTGTCGCGTTGATAGGACATCAAGTAACGTTAGTATACACGAGTAACCAAGATTTTTGTAATTGCTATCAATAAGAACGGTAAAGGTACATTTATTAAGAAAAAAAAATAATCAAAATAACCGAGTGTTCATTCCTAGTAAAGCAATGCAACTTTGTTGCTGCACACACTTGTGAATACGCGAAGATCTAAATTTATTTTATTATTATACGATTATTTATTAGATAAAAAAAAACCTATAGCATGCTGGATAATAATTTTTCCTACCAAAAAGAAGATTGATTTAATAAAAAAAATTTGTATTACGAAAGATCAATAATCAAATCCTATGATAAAACTAAAACAAAATTATCTTTATTGGTAAATCTTTACGGATAAAAAAAAACAATTTAAAAAGAACAATATTTTGAATGATCGTTGAAGCAACACATGCACACACACACACACACTATAATCTGAAAATACTTCCCCGAAATCTCGTAAAGATTCTGACTATAAGAATGACTGAATGACTATGACTTGAAACTGTTTCTCTTAAAGGTTTCTTCTCACCGTAAAATCTTTCTATCTTTCTCTTTCTGAGACGGTTTAAAAGGGTAGTGGGAGGGGAGGGGGAGGAGAGGGACCACCTACGTTTTTCTTCAACTGATCGACGCCAAGAGTAAAGGTGAGGTGAGGAGAGGAAAGGAAAGATATCTTGGGCGCAGAAAGCTTACACCCGAGACGTAGTTTCTGACAGACCCGCGAGAGAAGGCCCACGTTTTTCGTATTCATGTATGCGGCCACGCCCCGGTAGTGCAGTACTGGGCCCAACTTCTTGCCCCACGGTGTCTGGTCTACTTCATTAGCGCGGCTCCGAAGCTTGTACATGCTCTCTTACCAACAACTTTACATACCCACTGATGGAAGAACTGAATAAGGTTACCTGTAACATCCAATGTTATATTAAACATTATAACTTCTATTTTTACGTTGAAAGTAGGCTGGTCTAGTTTTCTTAATAGACAATTCAAATCTGATGATGATCATGATGATGATGATGTTCTATTATGTCTAATTTTTAAATTGAAAATATTTTAAAGTATCATCCAGGTAGATTTGGTTTTATTGATTAAGGGTTCATTCTGGTTTATACGCCGAAAAAAAGGCTATTTTCACGATTTTTTTTAGGCTTTGTAGGATACATATACATATGAAAGTTGTTGGGTATGATAAATACACTCTAGAAGTACGAGAAAAAAATTTTTTTTATTGTTTTTAACATTTTTTGACATTCAAAATGGCTGACAAACGTGAATCCTTCAAAAGTAGGTATGCTTTTGGCGGGCATTGAAATTTGAGAACAATTGATTTAAAACAAAAAAATTAAACGGTTTTAAATTCAGTATGACAATGGCTATCGGGTATGCTAAAACTATCAATTTTTATGAAAACAAAACAAAATGACGGCCATTTTTCGAAAAAAAATCGTTGATTTTTTTCGCACTTTTTTGTAAAAAACAAATAGTAAAAATTAATATTTTGACTTGGTTATAGCATGCGAAATAGCCATTCATGTTTAGAGTATGTGGTTAAAATTTCAGAATGATCGGTTGAGTAGTTTCGGAGATATCATGCCCGCCAACCGAAAAAACGTTGTTTCGAGAAAAACACGTTTAAAGTTTCTTTTAACAAATTTTTAAAAAGTCTGACTTTACCTTATTCTGCGATGCCTGCACCATACAGTATGCCTTCTGCTTCTTCAAAATACTCATTTTCTTCCACTCTAGCCTTTTTTCGTTGTGTCCTGGCCTCTATCAAGGATTCTCCACTCAAACGATTGGCTGAGCGCACACGCGTGTTGTCGCGGTTACTAGCGTAATTGACTGCGATAGGGCCAAGTTTTATCTCCAAAACGTGCATTATTTTCAGTATTGGATCAAAACCTTCGTTGAATATACAAGCTGCCGATTTAAAAGCTATTTCAACAATTTTTTTACCATTAAATAGGTGTTTAGGCACCATAGCCCAAACGCATTTGTTGAAGCACTCATTATTATTTTAAATGTGTGGCCACCTAAACATCTTTCAAGTAATTCTGTTTTTGTCAGGTCAATATCAAGCATTTGTTTTTTGCTGCTATATTCATGCAGAGACATTTCCACTTACACCATCGCAGATGGTTTGTCTCCTCTATCTGTAATATCTCTATGTGTTTGGGTCGCAAAATAATATACTTAAACTGCTCGGATCGTTCTAAAATTTTTGTATGATAATTCTACATATGTCTACTTTCGAAAAATGCCAAAAAAAAAATTATTTTTTCAAAATGATAAACCAGAATGAACCCTTAAGTTAATGTAAGTTAAATTAAGTACTGTGATTCATAGAAATTTGATTAGTAATCCAAAGTTTATTTATTATTTTAATATAGGTAGATTTCTTATAGCAGGGTTGATAGGTTCCTAGAAAACACCGTATTGCGTGAAACCGTGTTATATGTAACCCAAAGTTCATTATTCCTTCGTGCTATTATATTATATAAATATTTTATTTTATATATTTTATATTAAATATATAAATATTATAACTATATAACTATAATTTAGTTTTTAAAATAGATTAAACCAAAATCTATTTTAAGTGCACACAATTGCATCTATTTAGCTATGCTAAGATTAAATTAACAAAGCAGATATATAAAAAGAAACAAATATATAATAATTCCAATATTAAATAAAAAATTATCTATAATATATTTTCTAATAAATAATTTAATTTATTTATCAATTCACACACATATTAACATTTATTAACAAAACTAGATACTAAAGATATTCAGAGATAGAAATCAGTACACATGAAAGTTTGATGATGAATATTTTTTGAACGCTTAATTTAATCGCCAAAACCTAAGATACCAATTTTATAGAGCAGTTAATTTCCTACAAAAATTTGTATTGTGCACTTTTTAATAGTCACTTATTGTCGAGTTATAAAATTCATAAACAAAAATGAAATTTGTCTAAAAATCATCAAATTTCATTCGATTATCTTCAATATCATTCAAATGGTGAGGTTTACGGAAAAAATATATGATACCTTTTTTGTAGAGCATTAAATTTCCTACAAAATTCGTCTAGAACATTTTTCTGTACAATCAATAAATAATGAGGTATGAATTTTAATCTATTAGACTGAAAAAAAAATAAAAAACTGCGATGCGGAGGATCTTCCTATTAAAATTAAGAGCTCATATTTGGTGAGAATTTTTTTAAGGTGTCTAGCAACCCATTTTTCCGTGTCACTTGTAAAAAAAAAATAATTGATTTTTTTGACCCACCCTAATATATATATATATATATTATGAACAATCATAACGATATCTAATTGCATCAGTTCTATTGCAAGATTGGTCATCGAATAAGGTAAAAAAAAGAAGATCGTGGAGGAGGGGGAAGGAGAAGGGGGAAGAAGAAGAAGAAGATCTGGACACGGCGTGCCAGGCATGCCGGCGTGTCGACCTGGAGATTAATGGTGCTTTAATAACGTTAATTGAAGCCCTTAGAAGAATCGATACGGCTCCGATCCGACCGGTATCGTTTCGAGATACCGATCGATCTTATGATAAATAGTCAGCGGCACTGCGGGCGACCGTTCCAACGCCTTCGCCTTCGCCCTCAAGATGCACTGATCGAGAGCCCTCTGCCCTTCGACTTTGACTATCTCTTTCTTTCATTCTTTTATTTCTTTCATTTCTTTTTTGTTTCTTCTTCTTTTATTTCTCTTGCTCTCTTTTTATCCTTTCCCTTTGTTTTTCTTTTTCTTTTTACCGCCCACGGTATTAAAAATATTTGTATCTCTTCTACAATACGATTTAATATTTTTTTTATCTTTGATATATTTCATTGTAAGATTTTATTTTCATATTGTTAAAACATAGTTGAATTTTATATGTTTTCTTTTTTGTAGAATTTTTATTTGATATAAAAATCTTGTAAAATATTATTGTCAAGTAAACAAAGTAAAGTATTGTCAAGTACGTAACATCTCACACTTATCTTTCTATAAATAAATACATCTTTTAATGACCTATATACTATTATACATACACATATACTATCACAGTATAAGCTTCTATAATCAGAAGTATTATGATTTTAATAAATAATTCATATTTAAGAATAAAGAAAAATTGAAAAAAATATGACGTCAAGTAATAGTTGAAATTCGGCAAAAAAAATAGAAAAATAAAAAATTTTAGGATCACGACCATGACCCGAGGCAGCTTGTAATAGACCAAACAACAATAGACAATAGTGATCCCATGCTCCACATACGCAAAGCATAGTAGGCACGCGCTTTGCACGCGACGTTAGGTTCTTTCACGAGAAGTCAGGTATATATATATATATAATAGAAGATGGTAAAAGTGTTGTCGCTAATTGTCATCATGGCGCAACTCATTGTCCATGGATTAATCGTTATGAGAAAAACTAGTCGGTATATACTCGTACTCGAATCTACGGATTCTTGTTGCAATTGTTACACGGCCTTTTACAATTTGGTGTCGCTGAGCCTAATTGTAAACGTACACGCGCATCTTCTTCTTCATCTCTTCTTATTCCTTTTCTTTTTCAAATTGTATAGAACCCATGAAACTAATTGTGAACCAAGTAATTATAAGGTATAGTCAATTTAGGATTCGTTCTTTTTTATTTTGATGATTGAGTAACAACGAACATTAAATGTCATTTGTTAACAAATTTTATTTTACATTTAATTTGTTTAATTATAAATCATTTCACAATTATTTTCTATGTAATTTAATATTCAGTAATTATTTATTGATTTAAATGATTTCAAATTATTATGTATGCCAGGATAATTTTATGTCTGATTGTATACATTTTTTATTCTAAAATATCACAATGGAATATATCAGGAAAAGAAAAAGTGAAGAAGATGTTTAAGAAAGATAGGTTTCGGTTTTATCTTACACAAATATTTTTAAATAGATTATTATAAATCTTGTAGAGTAATTCTGTTGATTATTCAAAGATCATGTATTACATAAAAGATTTGATAGATTTAAAATTAGTATCTATGACAGTTAATATTACGTTTAGAATATTACAAGGAAGTGTTTAAGAGAAAGTGATTATAGGTATACCCAAAAGTGTAACAAGAAACAATAGAATTAGGGGAAAGAAAAATGAAAGAAGAAGAAGAAGAAAAAGGATAAGAAGAAGAACAAGAAGTAATTTGTACTGACTAAGACTCGTATAGGTTTTAGATAGTCTGAAAAACGAATAGGTGGGTAGGTGGTAGGAAGAGGTAGGTAGTAGATGAACCGACACGTCGAATAGATAGATAGATAGATGGATAGATAGCTAGCTAGATAGATAAATAGATAGATCTATCTACGTAGGTAGTCGACTTGCTCCTCCCTACGTGTACTCCGCTTTACAACTAACATGTACATATGCATTTAAACACATATGCATATAAATATCTCTATGCACTGGTGTGATATGCATGTATTATATATACAGGTATCTATCTTCTGTATATCCTTTTCTCGCGCACGTGCATACCAGCCGTGAAATCGATTATCGTTCCTAGCTAGTAAAGGAAAGCGAAGAAAATGATTTGCATCGAATCTTTGCTTCACTACAGATATAATTATCCTATCTTTCTCGCTCCATTTCTAAAACACGTTTGGAATATTAACAGAAGGAAAATTACTTGTCTTGATAGTATCGATCCGTAGGCGAGATAGATCGACTACAATTGTTATTCCATTTTAATTATATATCATTGATCATTAATTGAATGAAATATTATCTAATACATCGAAAATATCTCAAACATTTGATATGTGGGTCATGATTAGGAAGAATGTAATTCAATATCTTATTTTTTTGTCTATGCATATTTTATTGAAATAAATCGAAAGAGAAAGAGAAACATTTTATTGATCACAATGTTTTTACGAATATTTATTATACTAATACTTTATTATTCATAACTACGAAATGTACATACAATACAAGTACGAATCTCGAGGACGATTGAAATGTAAACATACATACACTCAGGATCCAACATCGTTGACATTTCCTTACAGTATACTATCTTAGATTATACTGGTAACATCGTAATAGAGATAGCTCGTAAGAAAAAAAAATATCTGTCTTGCCGCATATAAGACACGTGGATTCGATAGTGGACGGCTACCATTTCGAAATCTTGTATCCTTCTCTCTCTCTCTCTCTCTCTCTCTCTCTTACACTTAACGCGAATATATGTATCCATCGAACGAAGAGAGAGAGAGAGAGAGAGAGAGAGAGAGAGAAAGAATAGAAAAAGAATTAAAAAAATCTTTTTCGTTAGTGTTGGAAAGTTTGTAATAGTCTTTAAGAATCATAAGGAAAATGTCAGCTAGGATTGGTGCATTAACGCGTCGATCATTTTGATCGACGCACGGCTCTTTATTACATTACGTTTCATCGTGTATGAGAGTTGAAACACACGCGTTGGCATTCACTATCTCGACACCTTTTTTTTTTTTATTCTTATTCATCCTTCACCATCTTCTTCGTCTTCTTCTTCTTCATGTTGGTCATCGTTATTCGTAAAGTCATCGGTTTTGGAAAGGTACGAGAGCATGCGAGCAATAGCTATCTCTACTAAACCCCTACCCTTTACTCCTCGTACCTTTTTCTTGCCTCGTGCCACCCACGCGTGGGCTTTTCACGCCTCTGACACGACTAGTTTCTTTGCTGGAGCCCCGAAAGCCGTCGTTGGGTTCCAAGTGTGTCTCTCTATGTATTTGTGTATATGTGTGTGTTGGCCCTTTGGATATCTTCCTCGTGACAGATAACACAATGGCTCTAACACGCCGCACCGTGAAAAGGGTAAAGAGCTGCCCAGCACCGATGAATACTTCTCGTAGAACTCTCGCGCCAGCCTTTCCATTGAATGAAAAGAGACCGAGTGAAAGAGAATTAGAGAGAAAGAGAGAGTGATTCTCCTTCTTTCTCTCTTTCTTTCTTTCTATCTTATCGGATCTTATCCACAAAGTTGCTCCTCGACGAACAACGCTTTGACAGTGGTTCGCATTGTTCAAGACCACCCTCCCCCTTAACGTTTCTACCAACCAATGAAATCAAAGATCAACTTGGATCCTAATAGATCCTTCGGAGATTATTTTCTCTCCAGTGTTGGATTGGTAATCGATACGATGAGAGAGAGAGAGAGAAATGTAATATTAAAGTTATAATTATAATATAGAAAAGTTGTATAATTTTGTTTTATTTATTTCAATGTAATGTTAGAATATTTGTATATGTAATAATTTAAATTTTAATACATTCATAATATATTTTAATAAATTTTAATACAATTTATAATACATTCTTGGTAAAAAGTGAAATCTTTGCAAAATGTAAAATTTAGTATTAGTTTTTTGGTTTTGTCTCATTAAATGATAGAAATACAAATAATATTTTAAATAAATTGTATTGTGCATATAAAAAATTTCTTTTTGGTATTCGAATTTTTTTATTTAGTTATATTAAAAATAAATTTGTCTAGTTATTTATTGTAAGTACGAATAATTATTTTATAGGATTTTTAAATGCACATATTTTTATCTAAGAAAGGATAGATTCTTTTTATTATATAAATTTTATAATAATATAAGAATTTATATAAGTTATTTAATATTTATTTTTGTAGTAATTTTGGTAATTATATATATATATATATATTAAATCTTAGTAATTTTATATAAGTTTTTATATAAGTTAATTAAAAAAGCATATTATAGTTCGTATATTATTTGTTAAATATAATCCAAGAAGTAGTTTTGAATGTATTTAAACGATAAATAAGAGAAAGAAAAAATGAAAAGAGACGAAAAGATCACAGAGGGTTTGCACTTGACGAAAGAGGAGCATTGTCTTGTTCGTTGAGTTGAAATATAATAGACTCTCTTGGTCTATGCACCCACGCTTCGCACCTTTTTTCTATCTTCCTCCTACTCCTCCTCTTTCTCTTCTTTTTCATCCTCTTTTTCTGTTGTTTTTTCTTCATATGAGAAGAAGTCCTTTCTCGTGTGGTGTTAAAGAAATAAACGTCAGGACCAAATAAGTTTTACCACAATCTCTTATGCAATATTATATCGAAAAGGAAAACAAAAAGAAAATTCCTTTATACGTCAGACTATCGTAACATTGATCATATTATTCGTGCTTCTCAAAGGAAAGTAACACACACTTTCCACATTCGTAAAACGTTCATCTAGGTTCGATAAGTTACACACAACCCACACGTAAATCATAGATCATCGATTACCGAGCGACTCGACAAATCGAATATCTCGATTACGTAAGAATTTACGACTTTGTTCCTCTTCTTCTTCGTTGTATTCTTATTATTCTTATTTCTTCTTCTCACGAAGAACAAAGATACACTGTTGGCAATATATATGAAATCGTCACGTGAATTCCAATTAAATAGAATATTTATTCAAAATAAATTTTATTTATATAATTAAGATAATTATTATTATTACGAATTTATAAATAATATATATATATATATATATATATATATATATATATATATATATATATATATATATTTATAATATATTATTTTAATATATTAATTATTTAATAATATTTAATTAATATTAAATTATTTAATATTGTATATTATAATTTTTTATAATATATATAATTATATATTATACATATTATTAAAAACTAATTGTAAAGAATTTATATATTTATATAAATAATTTTATAATAATAATAATAATAATATTTAATAATTATTTTAATTATATATTAAGTTATCCTAGTTAACAAGAACTTATGTGAATTATGTTATGTACATTTCCTATTATTATTTTTTCATTTTTATCAAAGAATAAATATATCGTTTCTATCGAAAAAACTTTTGACAAATAGTGCATATAAGAAAAAGTAAATAAGTACTTAATATATATGAACACTGTGCATGTTTTTAAGGAAAGTGAAAAGTAGTATGACGACGACGACGCCTCTTCTCTAAAATTTGCGATCGTACCTGTTGCGAGAAAAGACCTTTCCTGGCAAAGCTAATGGCACGGATTTATGTGGGTTAGGGCGTAGACTCAACTACCCGACGCATGCAACGAGAAAATCTCTCACTTGTACCGATTGTGTTAAGAATACATACATATATATATAAATGTATATACGCGTATATACTTTTGCTCTCGCGCGCACACGTTCTCCGTGACTCATACACGGCCTGTTACTTGCTTGCTTGCTTGCTTACCTGCCCACCTAATCCGGTGTGAGTCGCCGGAAGAGGAGGAAGAGGCACACACAATGAACGGGCGAGAACGACAAGTTGGACGCGAAACACAATGCCCACGAACTTTTTTTTCTTTTTTATTTATCCTTTTTTCCCCCCATTTTTCTCTCTCTTTCTCTCTTTATATTTCTTCGAAACCCAACTTGGTCGACCTTTGCTCTTCTTTCCATCTAACTCAACTTGCTGCTGTTACTTATTATTATTTCATTTATCTTTTTTACAAAATATAATTTCTAAAAGTGGTATATCGAATAGAATACAAAATTATTATTTTATATAACGGTATAAAAGTAATATGAAATCAAAAAAAAATATAGTATAGTTATTGGAATATTAATGAAGAGATATCCTGTTGTGTTACCAATCTTTTTTTACACCCCCACACACTGAGTTATTATTAACCTATTCAATCACGTCTCGTATAATCACACGTTCTATTGAGAAACGTATTCATTGATGCTGCGTAGTCATCTTTGCAGAACCGTAATGCAACCTAACATATAATATATATATATACATATATATCATAGGTTTTGTATGAAGTAGTTAGAGATTACACACCAATTATAATTAACTTCTTGCTAAGTTTTTCCAGCCATCTTTCTCTTTTTCCTTCAAACTCACATACCTGTGTACACAAACACACACACATACATACTTAAAATAAGACTATTTCATTTTATACGTTAACCATTCATTCGCTTATCTCTCGTTTCCCTTTCCTCCATCTTGGATGCACGCCATAGAAGAGAAATAAAATAAAAAGAAAAAAAAAATTCAGATTCACAAACATTTTCTTGTTTTTTTTTTTTTCTTATACGAGAGTAGAACGCACGGCATCTCGTGCACAGTGTGACATGAAAACGGAAGAGTAGGAGGAAGAGGAGGGGGAAAATGAGAAGGTAGAGGTGGAAATGATGATGGAAATGGTAGTGGGGGTGGTGATGGTGGTGGTGGTAGAAGAGGATATCTTGTGCAAGCGTTTTGACCCGAGTGGGTGACCGTGCTTAAAGGGAAAAAGAAAAAGAAGATGAAGAAGAAGAAGAAGTGCATAGCGCGGAAAGTCGGTTGCAAGGACCTTGGAACCATTTTCCAAGCATCGAGATCGGGCCAACGTTCTTTTATCCGACCTGGTAGTAACTCTCGCTCTCTCGTTATTCGCTAGAGCGAATCGAAAATGTGCACGCGCGCCATTGTTCGATACTTGGTAGTCTTTCCAATTCTTTTTCTGTTTGTCTTCTATTTCTTATTTTCTTTTTATTTAATTTTATCGTCTTTATGGACAATTAGGTCATTTTTAATCAATCTGTAAAAGAACAAGTTACTAATATATTTATTTATTTATAATATGTATCTTTGAAATGGTTTGCACATTGCAGGTTTTATAAATGTGTAGAAATAGTATGAGTAGAATTAATATACAGTATTTTTGTTTGGTACAGGTAATTAATTATTTCGTTATTAAATAATATGCAAATTTTATTGAGAGGTAATATTAAAAAATTTATTTAATTATTAATATTTTTATTTACTAAAATACAAGAAAAATTAAAAATACTATATGGTGATAAAGAAAATATTAAATTTGTACTATAAATTATTTAAATATTTAAATTTAATATATATATATATATTATTATTATTATTATTATTATTATTATTATATATAAATATATATATTTTATTTTTATTATATATTTATTATTATTAAATATTTAAATTTAATTATAATTTATTTAAATATTAATCCTTCTCTCTCGATTACAATTTTTTTAATATTACCAATAAAAAGAATATTTTAATTTCTACTTAAAAAAAAATATATATATATATATATATATATATATATATATATATATATATATATATTATTTTTTTTTTTTATTTCAATTATAATAGAAAAATTATTCTACAGGTTTCAAACAATAAGAACTTTATCCCCTCCCTTATAAGTGTTACAAACCTCGAAAATAATAAATATAATATTAAATATAGTGAAGTATCGTGATGAGAGGTGAGAATCGGTATCGGTAAGATTGTCGATGTCGTCACAGTTTAAATGTTCTAAGTTAATATTTATTAATATCGTTCTAACGTTAATCGTGCTTATCGAGTAAGCAGCTTACACAGATATGTGTATATATATACAAATATACACACACATACTTATATCTCATAGGTGTTCGTTCTTACTGGTCCACCGTGTGTTATCCAACGATCGTTGTAGGTTACACAGCATGTACACCAAAGAATGCAGCTATGTAAGTATGTACATTCAAACCCCCTCCCCCTTCCTTCTGCACCCCTCTCTCCTGAGTACCGTCGGTCTCTCGTGATTTACGATTAGGTAGTCCAGAAATCGACAGTACATAGCCAATAAGAAGAAAATAAATGTTACCAACAAGACCTGCCGGGCACGATCTACGACTAAGTAAGCTGATACGCTCCCGTGAACGAGTTCGATACGTTGTGGCTTCTCGAAACACGACGTGTTACCCCCCGTCCCCACCCTCACTCACTCCCCTTACCGTGACCTCCCATGTCTAAGATCTATCGAACTCCTTTAGGTAAAATACACCCTCAAACTTCGAGTCTTTCAACTTTTTATACTAATCCCCATGTATTTTTTATTTTTTTTAGCTTTCCATCTTTTGAAGCTAGGAATAAGAATTATTTAAATAAACAAATTTTCACACATTTTGTAGATTATTTAATTACAATAATGTTTTATTTAAAGATCTTAAGATAGGAATATATATTTTTTTCTTTTTTTAGATAATTCACAAGATTATGTTCGGTCTGTTTGAATTTTTGTTCCAATGAAAAACTTTTAGATCAAACTACCACCTTTCGGTATTATTTTTTATTTTACTTTACGATACACGAGGTATATATATATAATGTTTTGATGTTGGGTTAAAGGAATGGATCGTGAGATAGAATACATTTTTTTCTTTTGTCGGACGGATGTAATAAAATTAGGGAACTAACAATAAAAACTTATGGCATCGGGGTTTGCTTTAGTTCCAGCAAACATTGAAAGGTTTGAGACACGACTATTTCATTCTTTTCTATTCTTTATTTTTTCATCTTTTTTCCTTCTGCCTTGCTACTCTGATATTATATATATATATATATATATATATATATATATATATATATATATATATATATATATCTGCTCTAAAATCCTAATTTTATGGTTCTAAAAGGGAAGCATAAAAAGATCACCTGTTAGTATATGTTACGCATGAGGGGAATAGGTCATGATCATCGAATATTGCGTTATAGAAGTGTATTTGGGATAAGTTTTGACGGATCACAGGTACCGACATTAACAAAATATTATTTCTTTATAGTATTGTCAGACCAAAGAAATAATACATTCGAAATAATTCAAGTTTTGTGAATGTGCTCACGTAATATCCTTTTAAAAGTGCGGTATATATGTTTCCAAAAACTAATGGTACTTTATTGCTGGTCATTAAAGTCGGATTATAATTTTCTTTTATTTTTTTATTTTTTTTATGCCTCTCAATTTCTGTCTCCTTTATTTCAAGCATTTTTTTTTATAAAACTACTCCTTTATTCGAGACAACATCAACGTGAAACTGTGTTTAGAGAATCATGCTCTTGGGAATCCCTTTTTTTTATCTTCAATGCGATCATTTACCTTTCATTTTGGATTATTATTAAATATTATACCCCTTTCAAATCGTATCACGCGTGTGTTCATAGATATATGTGTGCAAATGTAAAAGATAGTTTAACTTTTTTTTTTAAAGATAAATTTCTGTCTTTTTTTTCTGTTTCAAGAAATTATATATTACAAACTTTTCTATTTTTTGTTTTTATTTTAGTTTCAAAGATAAAACAATACGATACCTTGAATTCAAACGATTACGATTTTATAAAGTCTTAATTTGTGATTTTAGATAGAAGTTTGTAAAAAAAAGTAATTTGTTCAAATTGATCCCAAATTTTTTTCAATCACCGAATGTTAAATATTTTAAAAAGAAAAAGTAATGTGTGTGTGATATCAAATTAGAGTCATTAAAAGGAATATTATTATGAAAGTCATAATTTACTTTTTATTTTATATATGTGAATTTAAAAAAATATTTCCATTTTATGTATTAGTGTGAATAAGAATTATTTAAAAAAAAAAATTGAATACAACGAAAAAAAAAATACAATTGATATCGAAGAAGAAGAAGAAGAATAAGAATAAGAATAAGAATAAGAAGAAGAAGAAGAAGAAGAAGAAGAAGAAGAAGAAGAGTAAATCTTTCGTGTTTGAAAATAATGTTGAAAGTAAATTCAGGAACAATGGTCAGTCATGAAAACACCCACGCTCCAGCTTCGACACGAGGATGTCGGCGTTAGCCATAACTGCCTAGAAAGGATCCTCGTAAAGTGTAACGAGCTACCGTTCGTAGTAAGAACGAAGGAAAATCGTGCGGCTTCAAGGTTGTCCCGATCCGTGTGAATCATGCTTTCAGTTTGCGCCATCGTAAAATTGATCGTACTTAGTGTATAATAATTCTTTTTAATACTCGTGGAAAGCTGACCAGGGTGTTTATCAAAGATATTTTAAACTCGTTAATGGAAACTAAAGATTTCTTCTTGATTATCAATGACGTTACTTGTTTTAACATAGTTAACTACTTCCGACGAACTATGTTGCATAGAAACACACACGATAGTAGGTAACAGGAACGTGATTCATTGCCATTAATCGCGAAGAGTGGGCGAAATTAGAGATTTATCTGTATCGGTTACGACCACGTTCTCCTTTTTGTTCTATTCTAAAATGTTTTTTATTCTCTTTGATCCAATACCCATTCACCGACGATCGTGTATATCCATTTTAAAAATTTCATATAATTGTTGGTTACGTTACATATGTATATACGAGCTGTTCCAAGAAATATTTGATCAACGTTACGGGTTCTCATGATAAAAATAATCATAAAAAAAAATTTTTATATAAATATACTTATCTAGAAAAACAACAACAAGTCAATTTTTTATTACTAATTTGTACAATAACAGGTCAAATAATTAAATATACTACCAATATAAAATTATTTAAAACATGAAATTAATTAAGTCAGAATTTTATTTTTTATTTTTTTATTAACTGTGTCGTATATGGCAAAATAGTAAACGCAAAATAGGTTTGTCGAAGAATGCAGGATGGAAAAAAATAAATGAAAAATATACTAGCAGTTATTTTTGACCATGGTAAGTTTTAATAATGTAAAAGTTGACACTGTAAATACTTATTTACTCGCTATCGTATCTTATTGATGTATTGAATAAGGTATTCAAGTTCTTAGGCGCGTTCTTGATCGTGCATCGACATTTTTATAACATTTGCGGTCCTGGTCACGCACAAACTATATTTGTCTCACGCGCGCACTTATACGCCCGGAAAGTTTGATCGTGTTATGTATAACCATGATCAATCGTAAGTAGTAGGTAGTATAAGGTGTGTTAAAGTAGTGGATCCACTTCAGGGTCAGACATCTGCGCATCGATATGAGGACCTCGTCTTCAGTTCCTTCGCAATTGGTCTCTCATACTTATATTATATTTTCAATCGATCGTATAAATTTCAACACGAATTTATATGAACAATTTTTTTTTATTTATCAAAATAGAATCAATCAAAATGATAAAATTAAAATTTGATTAAAAGGTTCATATAAATTGTTAAGGATATAATTAATAAAAATATATTTTTAATATACAGAATGAAACATCGATCAAATTCTTTGATAATTAATTGTTGGTATTAAATTAATATTACTTATTTAAATTAATTATTTATTTAATTAATTAAGTAATTAAATAAATAATTTAGTATTTAATTATAAATAATTTGGTAATAAAAATTTGAAAGAATTTTTAAAATTTTAATTATAATTTGCTATTACCTATTAGAAATAAAATTTATCTTTTTTTTTGTAAATTTTATTTTAATTTGAAATTGTAATATATTTAAGTACGATCAAATATTAAAATTTTCTAAAATATTTAAAATAAACTTAACCTTTTATAATTCCATTTATCTTTAAAGAAACTAACCAATTTGTGGATGAGTTGAAAAGTTACCAAAATAGAAAGATGATATCAATTCACCTTCGTATATTCAAATTTGTACCTTATTTCATATTGCGAAGAATAAATATCAAATAAACAAGAAATATAATAATAATAATAATATTGGTTTAGTAAAATGAATACCGTGAGAGAATGATTTTTGATCGGATAACGAATGAGAACGTGCGAGAGTGATATATTCGATTCGCGTAGTGTTTTAGAAGGCATAGTTAAGAGTTAGAAGCCCACACGGTAGCGAACATTGTTATTCAAATCAGGCATTGTCTCTCTTGGCCAGGGAGATGCTAATTTTTCGGTCCTTGGTTATTACACAGGCTTAGGGCGTTTCTAATGCGTTCCGATATAGAGCGAGTTTGCGGATCATGAAGGATCGTACAAGTTAGATGATCGCCCTTTTCCCTTTGTTAACGCCTTTTCACGTTACTCTTTCTCTCTCTCTCTCTTTATTTCTTTCTCTTTCTTTCTTGTAATACTTCAAACGCGGTTATCCAACTGATACCAGACGACTCCGCCTTCCTACGTAATTATGACGTCCAGATCTTTGAGATGAAACAAAGGATCTATACGTTACGACGCGTTTATTCAGCTTTCTCTTCTAACGTTTTAACAATCATGAATTCTTTTGATTATTTTTATTTTTTTTTTCAAAGATATCGCTTTCTTACTTTCTTCGATCGTACAACGAGAACAATTGTGAGATTAGGATTCAAATAGTTAGCCATAGATTTAGATCGGAAAGTGATATTATGTTGCATTGATAATTATTTTTTCAAATGTTTAGTAAATTTTTGTAATAATTTTATGTTCTAGTCTGACTCATAAGTCGATTAATATTAAACACTATAATAATTTAAGGTTAATATATTAGATGGTTGCTAAAGAATACTGGGTTTAATGCTAGCATGTATTTTGTAGTTTAGGTATTGGTGAGAATGATTTGATCTATATAGGTGAGATTTTTCAAAACCTAAGAGATTTATAGATCAATTGATAATGAACAGTAATAAGTTGTTTTTCCGAAATAAGTTAATTCGATACTTGAACAGAAAAATTGCAGGTGAACTGATTCCATGTTCATATTCAACTTCATCAGGGTTTCAAATGTTTTATATTACAATATTAAATTTAGAAAATTTTTCTAATTTATTTTTGTAAGTACTATTTAAAGAATGATATATATAAAATATATTGAAGTAACATATTGAACTGATTAATTAATTTCCTAAAATATTCGTTCACAGTTACATAAAAATTTTGCCAGTTCGATATTTCCCACATTTCTCTTGGCCCACCCACCATCAATCTTAATGATCACAATAAAAAACACCCACTCCAAAAAAAAAAATCTTTAACATTTCGTGTTGCAAGAAAAATTTGTCAAATATTCACCAAAAAGTAATTAGTACCTCTACTTCCTGAACGAATAAATGAATTACTATTTCAACAACTCAATTAAAGACCAAGACATGTATTGTATAAAAAGCATACAGGAAAGATCCGTGATCGATCAACCGATCAATCGATCGACAGATCGACATATCGAATAAGAAATAAAGAAAGAAAATAAAGAAAGAATTTTCTTGGCTCGTAGTTGCATATCCGCTAATCGCGACGCGTTCTCGGCCGTTAGGCGCCGGTCTAACTCGACGTGCGCGCGTCAAAGCATGAAGTTTTATCTCTCTCTCTCTCACTCTCATTCTTTGAAAGAATTAGAAAAGAAGAAGAAGACAATAGAAAAGAATAAGATAGAAAGAGAACACATAGTTCATTCTAAGGTTCATTCGTAGTTTCATTCGTACGTTCATTCGTATGTTCATTCGTACGTTCATTCGATCGTTCGCGCGTCGATCGCCGCGGGATATTTTCGAGACGAACGATAGAGACATAAAGAAGGGACGTGCGACATCCTGCTGGCCGCGGGCGGCCATTGGCGAGGTATAAATCATTCGCGCGAGGGATTGCATTTCAATGCTTTGCTTGCTTGCTAGCTTGCTAGCTTACTTGCTATATACTGGGGGCCACTGAACATGTGAGACCAACCAAGAGAAATAGAAAAAGAAGAAGAAGAAGGAGAGTAAAGTAAAGTAAAGTAAAGAAAGAAAGAAAGAGAGCATCATTGGTCACATGTAACGATTTTATTTAAGTATACCGGCAATGCAACCCAACGTTCCTTGCGCTTATGTTCATCCCTCGTTACAGATGCAGCTAGCGCGTATCCGGCAAGCCTCCTCTCTACGTCGGACGAGCAAGAAAGATAAGGGGAAACGGGGAATGAAGAGAAAAGAGGAGGACGATGTACACACGATCCGGGGAGGAGAGCCCACCTCTTGGAAACTCCGATCGACCTTTCTCCTTCTTTCTCTTTTATCTTTCTCTTTGTCTTTGTCTTCCTTTCTTTCCCCCTTCTTTTTAAAGAACAACCCACGAAGTACTCTGACTCATCTATCCATTCGTAACAGAACAAAGTCGTGTCTTCGATTTTACCCTAAACATTTTTTCCTTTTTTTCTTCTTCCTGTGTATTGAGTACGTGTTAAAGTTAATGAATTATTTAATTATATGAGAAAATTATTTTTTTTTTGTTTAAATATTTTTGGGACTGTATTGTAAAAATAATTAATCATAATATAAATAATAATTTTGTAAGGGTATATATCGATATTTTATTTAAAGTATTAACAATTTTTGTATTAATTAATGTCAGTTACTAACCACCACTGATATTACATACTAATATTGTACATATCAATAAGTACCCTGCAACCCATCTCATTTATTTCAAATACCAACAAAAAATAATACTTAAAAATCCAAACTTAATAAGTAACAACTATCATTATCAGTTTGTACACAACCCATTAATTAAAACCGCAGGTAAAAAAAAAATAGAAAAAAATTATAAAACTCAATAAGTAACCACCCCTAATAATAATAATAGCAATAATAACCAGGATATAATCCATATGTATAAATGATTAGATAATAATTAGAAAGAGTTAGAAACAGGTGTATACATATATTATACTTACCATTAGAGATTAGAGAACGGAAAAAGGGAAAGTGAGAAGAATTTCCCAGAGGCGTTCGTGGTCCATAAGCCATGGAAAGAGGCGGTACTCCATCGACCGTATCACTGATCGTATCTTGCTCTCCTTGCCCAGCAGAAAGAAAAAGAGAGATGGAGAAAAAGAGAAAGAGAGAGAGAAAGATGCGCTTGCTCGGCGTCGGCCAATGGCATAAATCTCAGTTCGCATGCGAACGGCACGCATGTGCCCGCGTACGAGTCACGCACTGGGCGTGTCGCACGCAACGCCCGGCACGTGGATACCTGGATACGCATCGACTGCCACTCTCTCTCAACTGACACTCGTAGTTAACTGACACTACATGAAAGAGAGAGAGAGAGAAAGAGAGAGAGACAAGAACGTACACCGACTACTACTACTACTTACCAATACCAATACGATTTAAGACACGTGCGTTCATACAAGATTTTTTTTATTTTTCTCAAATTGTCTTCCCCTCCCGTAGAGTTCGATAAACTTAAGAATTATATTTGGATGCTAATGATATTTGTACATTTTTAAAAATTGAAATTGATTTAATTGTAGATTTTATTATTTATGTTTAAGTTTGTTTTTAATTAATCTGAGATTTATTTGGATGAGAAATTTTTTATTAATCATTGTAACTGGAAGCGATTACGTTTTTTTTTGATTGATATTTTTTATGTATATTTGTAAAAATATACTTTTATACTTTCGGATAAATAAGAAATTGATAAGAACTTGTATTGATATCTTGGTATCAATCTCTCATTGGTTTGATAAGTTTATTTCATATGATTTGATGGTATTTATTAAAATCTCTTATGGACAATTCGTTTTGTTTTACTATTGACATTTATTATTAATTTTAATTGATAACATTACGATGGGTAGAAGATGTAGCCTGCAGTCCGCAGATTCTCATTAGTATTAATATATGTAGATTACATTTTGGTTTGGTTCGTATTTTTAATTAGTATCATATAATTGTATTGCATCGATATTTTATTCTATACGTAATGACATCAATGAAATTGTATTTAGCAATAACTTACTTGTTATTTTGATAGTTATTTTATACAATAGCATGATACTCAATAGTTAATATATGTAAGAGTATTTAATTGATCCCATTTCTAATGGTAATAATTTTACCAAGTTAATTTTAATAATCTTTTAACATACTATAGATTATTTAAAGACATATAAAACATATTAAATAAAATTTTCATTATTAAAAAAGTTACTTAACTCTATAGTTTACTACTACACTGTCTTTACCTTACCATATTTGTTATACATAATAAATCTCATTAAATTTCCATTGATAACAATAATTATATTCGAACAACCATGTAAAATAATAATAATAATAAGTAACATCATATATCGATGGGATCATCTGGATATTTTATCGACTATAAAACGTCATCACGTTTCTTCCATAAATTAAAGAAAGAAAAAGAAACAAACGTGAAAAGGAAGAGAGAACAATTTTAGTTCCGGAAAAAAAGAAAAAGAATCTACTCGTTAGATCGTTATTATATTTAATACTTAGATCAATATGCGGTAACGCGATTTGTTTTAGGTTCGTGAGTGGACTGTTTGCTAATCGGTAGTAGTACACACCTGGATATAGGAGTTTAGTGCATAGAGGCGCGTACGAAGGGTGGTGCGTAATGCAGCTCTCTTCTTCGTGCTTCGAAACGTGACCAGACACAGGGCGTCCTGTGTCGATGAAACTTAGCGATGAAGGAAGAAAAGGAGGAGAATAAGAAAAAGGAAGGGGAGGAGGTGGAGGAGGAGGAGATGTTCAACGCGGATGACTCAAAGTCTTTTTTAGAATGTACGTTGGCATTGTGCACGAAGGTGTCACGGGAATACGAAAGAAGTCTTTGCGTGAAAAAAAGAAAAGAAAAAAAAAACGAGAGATGTCGTAGTAGAAGAATCGTATACGGCACTGACCTGAACGATTCTCGATCGTACGAACAGATAAACATTTGAATACACTGACGTATTTTCCTATTGATCAATGAGGGATTGAATTAAAAATTATTTTTTAATGTAAACTTTTTTCTCTATTAAAGAAATAGGGGTGGTTATATTTGTTCTCAAAAATTGTTGTTTATATTAATAGAAGTATTTGGTAATATCAAAGTTAACTAATAAACAAAAGTCTTCCAAGTACGAGTTCCTATTTGCACGTTGCATCTATTGGATTTAAATTGCATTGATATTATTTTAAAATGATAAAATTTATTACAATAAAACACACTCATGAAATATAAATTCTCAACTAGTGTTATTGTCAGTATTAAACTTGTACATTGAAACACGTTACAATGGGTTTAGTTCAAAGTTCTTACGTAATTTCTCTAACGGGGATCGTGTTAATTAACGAGAGCAACGTACTTTGAAATGAAAGAGAAAGAAAAAGAGAGAAAAAGATTTGATGTTGCGTTGTGTGATTTCTCGTGTCACGTATTCCCACTTTCGTCGTTATCCTTCCTATATATGTGAGATGCAGTTTGTCCTTACCCCAATAGAAAATTCAGTAGCAGTAGATTGTTAATTAACGATCACGCTTCGTTAAGAGTTAAGGTTCTCAAATATGGTAGTGATGACGATGATGGTAGGGTTTACCATGATGGTGGTGGATTGTGGTGGTGATGTTTGCTATTGCAGACTTGACGACAGATGCTGTTGCTGCTGTTTCTATGAGATTGAATCGAACGTGTCGACCATGGCACCTACTCTACCAACGCACGACTCAATGCGGATTTCATTTCACAATCGGCATCTTGAACTTTTACACGGAGACACACGATCTTTCTCGTATCGTCGACGTATTCGTGTTACTAAGTACTTACATATATACATACATAATAAAATATAGGTATACTTGTTAGATAGATACACCTTATACTAGAAAATGAGAACGAGACGATGACACGAGTTCTCTTCTTCTACGTTTATTCGTGATTTTCTTAACTCATTCGTCTCCACCTCGATCATTCGTCTTTTAATTAAATTCTTTCTTCGATCTCGATAGTAAACGACTTCTCAACGACTCTTAGCGTGGATCGTAATTTTTCGATCTATCGTAAAGAAACGTTTTAAAACATTTTGTAAGACGTATAATACTACATGCCTGATATATATATATATATATATATATATATATATATATATATATATATATATATATATATATATATTACATACTTACATTTCGGATTTGTTTTCTATTTTGTTTTCTATATAAACTTTAAAAGCGTTCTCTATACCAGTTACAGATAAATTTACTATTCTCTTTTTTTTTACGTTTGGTTTTTTGAACGAATCTTAAGATAACGCAATTCGAAGTAATTGCCTTTAGGATGGTTATTTCGAGATAATTAGGATTGAAATATCAGGCGTACTACACTACTATAGTCGATGTGATCTACGTGAAATCTTATGTATCTACGTTTTCTAAGACTAATAAGACAAAATGTCAGCACGTTTTGTAATTAACCACTGCTCTCGGCAGTTAAATTCGTGCTTATTTTTATCGAAACCCGTGACGAATCCTACTATTTACGATAACGTTAATAAACGGTTAGAGGATCTCTCTGATTCTATCCCAGTCTAACTTTTAAACGATATTGCTACTTTTCTTTACCACGATAGGATTCTCTCGAAATGTATTTTACAAACGTGGAAACTTGTTAGGCAATAATAATGTTGTGTGTCGTTGCGTTCACGCGATCATTCGCATTACATACTTTTTGTTTTATTTCATTTTTTTATAATTTTTTTTATTTCTTTCTTTTGTTTTTTCTTTTTCATCATCATCATCATCATCATCATCATCATCATCATCATCATCATCATTATCATTATCATCGTCGTCGTCTTGGTCGTGGTCGTGATCGAAAGAGGTAAAAAGAAACTAAAATTCTATTTTAATGCTTTTGAACTCGATGAGCCGGGATAAACGACTCCTCTTGGGCCGTTATAAAATAACACGAACGTCGTATGTGGACGCGTGCGTATATTTAGGGCCGATTATGCAAAGCGAGGTCTATAAATATGCAACGACATAAATGTCAGATATTCATACTTCGTTTATGATATTGGCTCGACGTAGGTAAAAACTCTGTCACAAGTCGTATCATTATTTTCAATGAGAATCTCGAAAAACCGATTATGCTACTTAACGCAATTCACCTTTTGTTGTTTCATTACATTTTCATTTTGAACGATCAATCGATAGTTCGGTATCGATATCGTATCACGATTTATCTAAAAAATATATGTTCGTACAGATTTTCTATGAAAATTATCACCAAAGATAATTTTTTGATTAGATTAAATAATTACTAAATATGATTTATATATATATATATATATATATATATATATATATATATATATATATATATATATATATAAATATATATATGTATATATATATATAATATTATTATAATAATTATATAATAATAATATTATTATTAGATAATAATTTTACTATATTAATTATTTGAATATTTAATATAATTTAATTTAATATAATTAATTTAATACATTAATTATTTTTACTATATTATTTTTTAATTTAATAATTTTATTTACTATATTAATTTTAATATTAATTTTACTAATCATTTTTCTTTAAAAATTCGTAATTATTTGGTTGTCAACCCAATATATAATTATATATAAATAATTATGAAAAAAACAATAATTATATAAAATATAATAATATTAAATAATTATTAAACAAAATTCGATCAATATTAATGCGTGCAATTAATTTTAAAAACAATTAGTTCAAAAATATTTTTAAAAATAGAACATGGATTTTTATTTTATTAGATTTTCATTAAAATTTTAAAAATACCCTAATTATATTAAAAATCGAATATTATCGATTTTTATAAATCTCAACACGAACATTCCAGATAAATTCAATATATAAAAATAATAATTTCCCTGGTTAATTTTATTTCCTTTTTCTTTCTCTTTTTTTAATGAGAATGTGCATCGTTTAATTGCTAAAAGAAATAAAAAAACCTAAATAAATATGAAAAGAATTCCCATTGGCGCGTTATCAACAGTTGAGACTCGTATTTATTACCAAGCATTGAGAGAAGTAAAGTGTTCGTCGATGAGTTTCGCATGGATTAGCATAGCAGCAAAGCTCTGCGGTGTTCTTAACGATCGTTGTTGGGTTGTAAGAACGATCGAATGGAAGCTTTACCATGGAATCATCGTCTTCGTCGTCTTCGGAAGGAAAGGAAACGGCCAGCCTACCTACCTACGTTCCTTCGATGCAAAAAAAAATCTTGGATAATGTGTGGGGGAGGAGAGAAACCTTCTCAAAGAGAGAAAGAAACAGAGAAAGATGAAACATCAATAACATTCATATCCGTTTTCGTTCGTGGTCGCGGTTTTTTCGTTATGCACTCTTTACACACACACAAATACACACAAATACAAATACGTGTCCATGCATATATTCCTTTATACATTCTCTCTCACGTAGCATTATAATAAACGCGTTAAACTCACTCTCGTTCTCGGTTTCCTCGCACACTCACACACACACACGTATACACATATACACATATACACACATTTACACACACATATACACATAGAAGAGGTACGTAATTGAAATTCAAATTTATTCCCGTCGCCGTTAGCTGCGCGACGCTTCATTAGCACAAGCTTGGTGAACCCAGGGTTGATGGAGGGTGGGTGAAAGGGTGGGACGAGATGGAACAGTAGTTTAACTACCTGCTTGGATCGTCGTACGGCGATAATTTAATTATTACGTTAGATTTGCTAATTCGAGACGAGGGAGGCGGTAACTGTGTGGCTTCACCGTCCTCAGAAGAAGGGAACCACCTTTTTTTTCTTTATTTTTTCTTTCTAAGGAGCAGATTTATACAGGGCGTCTTTAGAAACTTAAAAGTAAAATAAAATAAAATAAAATATAAGAGAGAGTGAGATAGTTATAGATAAATATGTATTTTAGCATGAGTTCAATTCGATCACACATTTTCTTCCTCCCCCATATATTTTTTGTTTGTTTTATTTTTAATATCCTTCAGGATCCTTTTTAAACAACTCCACTCCCCCTTCCCTTTTTTTGTATTTCCTTTTCTTTTTTTTAATGTATATATAATACATTTTTTTTTAAATTCTTTTTCACGTATTCGTTGTTTATTTTTGTTGTAGTTGTTGTTGTTCTTAGCAATATCGTGTCTCGATCTTAGGGAACTATCGATTAACCGATTGATTGCCCCTGCTTTGCCTTGGCCACGCCCATCGATATCCTTTTTGTGTTCGACCACCGTGATCCTCGATTGTGGCGGTCCCCGTGTACCAATGAAATCGAATTAACGAACGCGCCGGACCAATTAGACCTTTACGAGAATTCGCGCACATGCCGACACTTATTCCATTTGATTATTATTCTTAATTGCCTTGACCGATTCCAATTGTATATACATATAATATAATAAATTTAATCGAGGGAGAGGGGATGGGAAAGGTGAACAATTTTTTTTCATATTTTTTATGATTGACAAACCATCTTAAAATCTAATAATTACAATAATATTAATTGCAATTTTGAAATGTTATATATATTGTTATCGTGATAGAAAATATAAAAGTAATCTCATCTTGTTTAATTTTTATTTTTAAATACTAAGAGTTATTTATTTTATTGTTTAATATATCTAATATAATAAAAAATAAATATATATAATATATATCGTATATATAAAAAAATATCAAATTATTTTTCAGTTATTAGATTCGTGGTAATTAATTAATTATTCATATAAACGATTATTTTATTATTATTGAATAGATATTGGTAATAGTTCAGCAGTTTTATATTAATTTAATATATTTAATATAAAGTTTGCCTATTAAATTAATTATATAATTATAATTTAATTCGTGGTAATTAAATAATTATATAAACGATTATATTTTGTTGTTATTGAATAGATATTGGTAATCGTTAAGCTATTTTATATTAGTTTAATATATATATTAATAATAATATATAATATCAAGTTTGTCTTTTAAATTATTTTAACAATTCTAATTAAATTCGTGATAATTAATTAATTATAGAAACAATTATATTATTATTATTAAATAGGTATTGATAAATCATTAAGCAGTTTTATATTTTATTTTGTAATATTTTTATCCATTTACTATTACGTTTTTTTTAATAGTCACTCGTATGTCGTTCGCTTTGAAAGTATTTGATAACAAAAAAAAAAATAGGGGAGCGTGAAAATGCAAATGGTAACGAGTGTAGTGTATACATAGATATAGATATATCGTAATGGGTCGATAATACACCGGCAATGTCCTGCATGGAATATCTATATCATTATTACATAATGGACGAGGATGGTGCGTTCACGGCATATGATCGGGGCAAATTACGAAAGTAATCGCACGGCCTCGCACGCCATAACGGAATATATTTTGACACGGCTTTTTTTAAATCTCAAAACGTTACACTTTAACACTTATTCTCTCTCTCTCTCTCTCTCTCTCTCTCGCCCATGAAAATTAAAATTAATAATAAAAATAACGTAAACGTTTCTCATTTTTCTATTCATTGCAAATTGCATTACAAATAATCATTGATCAATTAAATAAAAAAGAATTTATAGATGATTTAATGATGATCATTCAATAGAATGATTGAATCGAACAAATTTGCTAGTTCATGTATTCAAATAATCATTAATTAATTAAATAACAAAATTTATTATTATTATATATATATAGGAATTATTATTATTTGTTTGATTTAAATTAAATTTAAATGAAATCGAACAAATTTGATAATTCGTGCCAATTTGTTTGTGTGCATACACATGTTTCATTTAGGTATACAATAAATGAACGAGAATGAGAAAAATGTTGTTTAACGTAAGAAGAAATAGATATATATATATAAATAGAATGGAATAGTGTAACAACGTCAATAATTTTTCAACGGCATAGTTTACAATATCGAATCAAAAGCAAATTGCTGTGCGTCGAGTACCGGGCGAACGAGTAGCATGCGTGCGGCATACATACAAATGCCTCCGCTTGCTACCGACTCCCAATTACGTAAGATTATGACATCTGTGACACAATCGTTGTATATATAGAGAGAGACATACAGACAAACGCGTGTGCGTAACACACGCCCTCCTTCCGTGACACGCTCCGAGTATCGTCGCGATTGCTCGCCCTATGCAAGCGTATTCGTTCGTTCGTTCATTCGTTCTTTCATTTTTCCTCTATCTATCTATCTTTATCACTCTTTTTACATTAAAAAAAAAAGAATCTCATTCTCGTTCTCTATTTTCCCGCGAGTTTCAAAGCGGCTTCTTTTTTTTCGCAACTTTGAGAACTATGGGTAGGGGTTGAGGGTAGGTGGGGGGGACTTTAGTAGAGTAGGAGTTAGGTGCGCGTGCCGTTAGCAATTAACTTTGCGTACCTTGTCACGAGCGAGTTCACGAGCGTTGCACCGTCACGATTTGTACACCCACCTGCGTGTCCGGGCTCATTCAGTGCATCCTTTCCTTTTTTCTTTTTCTTTATCTCTTTCTCTCTCTCTCTCTTTTCCTTTCTATTATGGTTTATTTCTTTCATACTTTGTGGTAAATCTTACGTTTAGTATCTCACGTAGTTAAAATTAAAAACACTCACCTTTATTTTTCTTTCATTTTTATTTTATTTTTTTTTATCATGTCATGTATTATTAATTATTTTTATCGTTTCAGATTTTTTTTCGCATTTTAATATGATATTTTAGGGATCATTTTGATTTATGAATCTAAGTCTATTATATATACAAACAGTCTTGTCATTTTGAAATTCAGGTATTGTTGTAAAGTAGATTTGAAACCGATAAAAAAATAAAAAATGATGTTACCCTAAATAAAAGTAAATATTCGAAATTTTCGTAGGTAACTTTCGAAATTCCCGTTCACACGGTTCCATTTCTTACGGATAATATTCCCTCTCTTTCTTTCTTTCTTTATTTCTTGGTGGTTATTTATTGACTCGAAATTATGCGCGCACATCTTCTACTTCTTCTCTCTCTCTCTCTCTCTCTCTCTCTCTCTTCTCGTGTGTCCGTATGCGATCACACCGGTTGTGTTCGGATTATTTTGCAAGATATTCTCCAAGATGTTTTCTTTCTTTCTCTCTCTCACACACTTTTTCTCTCTTTCTTTCTCTCTCTCGACTCGTCCGATCTTCATCGTGCGGTTGTAATTGGATTCGAGCTTAATACATTTATAATGCAAAGTTATTAACCTAACTAACGTACGATCGCCGCAATTACGCTACACGGCTGTGGGTTTTGCCGCCTTAACGAGCGATCTTGAGAAATCGTATCTTGCCCTGAAACGAACTTTTGCCGACACCGCGAAAAAGGGTCGTTCGCATCTTCTTCAGCGCCAAAAAGGGCAATAACAACAACTATGTTACTTTAACTTTGATTTCGAGAAATCAACTCGTTCATCCTAAGTGATGAATCCTTTAACTTTGCTGATAATTTATTCTTTTCATTGATAACACAAAGAATTAAACATTATATTTGATAATTAATAAATTTATCATATGTGTGATACTTATGATTAATTAAATTGCAGTAGGATGCAATATGATTTTAGACAATAAAATTTTGTTGGTAATTGTAATGAAATAAAAATTTAAGATAGAAAAGAATAAAGAAAGAAAGAATGAAACAAAAAGAAGGAGGAGGAGGAGGAGGAGGAGGAGGAGAAGGTGAGCTCATTGGTAGGCCAGTAGCAAAGAATATGATTTCGTTTTCATATTCCAGGGTAGAAGAATACGAGAAGCATAGCAATGAGAACGTTGAAGCTTTTACGACCGGAAGTGAGGGGGGCACACGCGTATCCGGCCACAACCGAGAAGAGGAGAGTCTTCTTCGTCGAAGTTACCTAAAAGCCCCTCTCTCACCTTTCCCCAAACTTCTCCACGTTTTCTTTTTGCACCAAAGGATTTTCGATCTTGAAAGGATCAATAAAGAAACCCAAAAGACAAAAGAACAAATTCTTCATATCGTATAAACGTTCTCGATTAATTTTCGTTGAAATTAAACATAATGTTTGTAATGTAATATCTGTGTGTAGGATTACATCGGATTCTTCATTAAAGAAAATGTAATTAACTCTTAGCCTAAAGTCGAACTTAGGTCAAAAGATCAATTAAGATTTGCAATTTATAATACTTACAGAATTTCTTCTTAAACGAATTTTGAAGATCTATCGTTTCGTATCGTAACATTTCTAGAAGTCGATCTATTTTCTAAGGTTTTCAAAGACAGATTTCTCGTTTTATTTAAATCCGTACTTTCGAAGGATCGTTTTTTTTTTTCTTCTTCTTCGTCGATCTACTCGTTATGTAAGAAGTTACAGGAGTAAATGGTCATGCTGTCGCAACCTAGGCCTACCCGATAGAAATGAAAAACGTTTCTTTGCCGGTATAAACTTAGATCGCGTGCCAGGACGAACGATGCAACTCTGGTTTTTTTTTTTTGGTTTGTTTGTTCGTTGGGAAGTTGCGTTTCATTCTATCCTACTTTGTTAAACTCTCAAGATCTTACGAATCGATCTCTTACGGTTAAGAGTCAACTTATAGATCAACAGTGTGTTGTAATCTTCTTTGAAACCAGGACCAACCGATGTACCTTTCCTTTTATTTTTCTCTTGGAACAAAAAAAAAATCAACATAAGAATAGAATGGAGCAGAAACGTCCGGTTTAAAAATAAAAAATGCAAATCAATTTTAGGTCCCTTACGCCACATGGCTTATTTCCTTATCTTCTTTTTTACATCGTTCTGTTCTTTTTCTTTCTTTTTTTTTAGAAATGAATTATTAAGAATCAGGTAGTCTGAAAGAAAGAAGGTGACTCCTGACAGCTCGAATTTTAGACAGTTCTTCTCGCAGTCCACCTGTTCCGACAGATCTACTCGAGAATGAGATTATTTTGCAGATAAGAACGTTCCCTTTTTGTTTGTTTAGTCTTCCTTCTTACTCTTTAGAACTGAACCTTCCTCTTCTTTTTCTTATTCTCATTCTTTGTCTTTATATTCTTCATTTTCAATTTTTTAAACAGAACGCGTTCGTACCTTAAACGTTGGAATACCTTTTCCGTTTTCGTCACACGTATAATACCAGAAGTCCTTTTTAAAACGTGAATCCTTTTAAAAAGTAAACAAAAAAAAAAGAAAAATGTACTTCTCTTATACCCTGTGATCATTGAAAGTCCTCTCGAGATGTTCGAAAAGTCAACTTGCTACCGTGCACGCATAATATCTACATATGTAGTAGAATGAAGCTTTCGAAAAGGTGCGCGAGAAAAATTTCAGTAACAAAACCGTGGGGGAAAGAAAAAAAAACTTAAAAAGCATGAAAAAAGAAAAATATAAAAGAGAAAGAGAAAGAGAATCTACTCGAACTCGTACATCGTCTTCGTGGTCGTGGTAGAAGTAGAAGTCGGTAAGCAAACGTGAAACGTGAATCACTTTGTTACGGCTGACGTCGAGTCTAAAGTCAATTCAAGACCTGGAAAGGGGGAGAAGAGGAGGGAGAACGAATCCTGCTGATAGATTTCTCGCTCTGAGAAATATACGTCTCTCGTAATGCGTGCTCTGCACGCAATGCGAAAGTGTCATGAATTTTAGCAACGGTGTGTAACTACGCGTACAAAACGATCAGGTATAATACATATATATATATATAGAAGGTTTAAAGACTCGAGGACACCCGTGAAGTTAGGTGGTCTCTTTCTCTTTCTTGACACAAAGAAATGTCGTGTTGTCTATCTTTTTTCATTTTGTTTTTTATTTTTCTTTTTATTTTTTGTTTGCTTCTACTTCATCTTCTTGGTAAGAGGGTAAAACCAGTGGCTAAGTTAAAGAGAAGACGCATCCGTTTTTTCTTTTTCTTCTTTTTTTAAATTTTATTTTTCTTGGTCTTCTTCTTCTTCTTCTTCTTGGTCTTCTTTCACCTTCATTCTCCCTTCCAGTATTCAACGGAAATATTAAAATGCCTCGACGAGCTCCGCACATGACAATAAGTTCTTCGCGCTCAGGACGTGCTCTGGATACTGGGAGTTCGCTCTTAAACTACCTTTCGCGTATATATATTTGTATGTATGTGTATGTATATATACGTTCCCTCTACAAATCGTTTCTCTGTCTTTCCTTTCATTTTCTCTTTCTCTTCTTCTCCCGTTCGACCATATTTCGTTGGGGTGTCCGAACGAAGATTGAAATGCACACGGTGCACATCCTGTTCGGGAAAATTCAAATGAACCTTTATCCGTTCTGGCGTCTCTCGGTCGGCATACAACCCTCTTCTATCTCTCTTTCTCTTTCATTCTCATTTCTTTTATTTTTTACTCGAGATTTGGAAATGTTACGTGGTAGTAAAAAAATCATACCTTTCCTACGAGTTTTGATAATAAATGTCAGTAATTATATGTAAATTCACAAATATATTTCAATATGATTTACTTTTGAACAGAATTAATCATGAAATCTAGTTTTTTTTATCTATCATAATTATTCAAACGAATGAGATGACAATTTTGTATTTTGAATGAACTAAGATAATTATTTGTACAAATAAGAAATTCATTTATATACTTTTTCAATTTGTATTATTTATTATTACATACACAATGATTATACATATGTATGATCGTACGATTTTTAATAGACGTGTAAATTTATTTCAATACTTTGAGTACTGTAATTAAATTCCTAAGGCGCCATTAGGAATACAGCTCAAAGTTTGACTTCTTTATTTTCTATATCAACGATTCATTGGTCCCTCATTGATTTATTTCCTTGATGGTAATTATTAAATTTCAATATTCATATTTATTTTATGAATTAGTTGGAACAAATAATACAGAATTGTAGATATTTTTCGACAAGGGACTATTTGTAGTTTTAGAGTTCTACGAGTTCACATAATTGAAAAAATTATTTATTAAACTAGGTGAGATATTTGATAAAAATTATTATTATTATTATTACTGTTTACCGTGAATGATTCGCTGATATTATTGAAGATCTGTCGAGGACCTTTAATAACTTTTCGAAAATAAAACCACGAACTTTGCCATATCGTTTGATCGTTATTTTCGTTATTAATTTCTACATTATTTTTCAAATCCTTTCGTAAATTTTCGATCTTCCTTGGTACGTTATTAGTTTCGTTGCATTTTAGTAAATTTAACGAAATATGCGACGGTATACGTTTAGTACTCGTTGAGTTAATTTGCCTGAAAAATAAACAATTCAATTTCATATCATTTTAATAAGAAAAAAAAATTAAAAAATATTAGGAAAAGATATTTACCAATTTTGTTGTACGTGCTGCCTCAAATTAATGGCAGCAAGAATACATAATGCGTACATTTGTTTCTGTAGAAAACTATTTATCATTATTCTCAATCTTAAATATGATTACTAATTTTTATTAACAAAAATATAACTGGACAAAATTTTGATGATCTAACTTGTATGTTTTAATTTGTTGACAATCGCGTTAATGATTTTGTTTATTGTGAAATTAGATACACATCCTACGTTTTACATTTTGTTTTTTTCAAAACCAAAGTATGACAGAACAAAAGATAGATTAGATTTAGATTTCATAGTGTGTATTAAAAAAAAAATGAAGTTAAGTAGTCTAATCGAGTAGGATAACGAGCAGTGTATATATATGTGTATTGTATATTTATAAGAAAATTGATGATATTAAGATGGAATATAGGGGAGGAGGATGGATATCACGAAGAAAATATTTGAAGCACTCGTAGATCGCGGTCGTATTATCCGCGGAAATTGGTTCTAGCGAATGCGAGGTCATGAAAGATCTGCGCAGGCGCTAGAGGATCGCGTGCGAGACAGACAACTCATCCACACTCACGTATTAAACATAAGTGCTACTTACCTATGCCCGATCCTCCGAACCCGCGAGCATCTTTCTTCCCTTTTCTTCTTCTTCATCTTCTTCTTCTTCTTCTTCTTTTTCTTATTCCTCCCTATTCCTCTCTTTCTTTCTGTTTCATTTTCATCTTTCTTCTCTTTCAAGTCTCTTTATTGCAAATCCCTTTACATACATACATATATTACATACGTATATGCGTATATGTAGGTGTAGTGTATATTTCCATGGTGCCCTTCTCCATTGGTTTTCTTTCTCTCGATCCACATATGTACTTCTTCTTCTTCTTCTTCTTCTTCTTGTTGTTCTTCTTCTTCTTCTTCTTCTTCTTGAGAAGTTTCATGAGAAACGAAGATCCGTTCGTAGGAACGCCCTGACTTTCGTAGAATTTAACTCTCCTTCCGTGAATTACTCACGCGATATTAACCTCGTAAAGGATGAAACGATTTTTTATGTTTAAATATACATTATTTTACGATGTTTTATTAATTTTTGTTTTAATAAGCGAATTATATTAAATTTCGTCTACCCCTTTAATTAAAATGTTATTTCATTTTGATTGATTGATCCAATAGTTTTTAGGTAAATTTGTGAATTAAATGAAATAACATTGTTTATTTGAAAAAGGTAAATTTAGTTTCTAAATTGTGTATCAAAAATAATATAATGAATTTAAAGGAAAAGAAATTGTAGATGTTTCTCGTACTGTCTGTTGATCTCACTCCTCGGTAAAGGACGATTCATGTCAAGGGTGAGGTCAGCGTAACGAGTAGGATGTTCCACGAGTAGTGGTTCATTTTCACCCAGGAATAACCTTCGGCACACGATCAGCCGCCATTAAGGGGGATAGTCTATAAAAATCATATAAGTATCGCGGAATATTCTTTCAACCTGGTTTGTGTGTGTGTATGTAAGAGGGGAACAGAAAACAAAAAAGAAGGATATTGGAAATAAAAAGGGAGATAAATCGAATACATGGATGGTTAGATCTTCCAACAGTTTGTTTACTTGTAAACAAATTCTAGAAGTTTAATAAAAAAATAATAAAAATAAGTAAAATAGTAAAGTGAACCAAAAGAAGTTGGTGAGAATTCGTTGGGTTGAAACTTTATTTTTGAAACTTCATACTATGGATTGTCTTTTGTAAGATTAACTTTAGAAATTTTAATAAAAAAATAAATGCACGAATTTTTGGTTCAATAAAAATAATTATAATATTTATAAATAATATAATATTATAGAATGAACCAAAAGAAGTTCATACGTTCATTGCTTTAAAACTTTGCTTTTGAAACTTTATAATGGATTATTATTCGTAAGATTAACTATAAAAATATTAATAAAAATAAAAACTTATACGAACTTTTGTTAATCCTAATAATAAGATGATAAAAAAGTCAAGAAAAAAATCAGAAAAAATTAGAATAAAAAGAATAAATATAAGAAAACTCGTAGACACCGTTTCAAGCCGAAGAAGAGCGGTCGCCATTATCAAATTATTCGCTCACTCGTCGGGCGCCATCTATCTTCTTGGAGCCGCGCGCGATCCAAACGTGTTATTATTTGATCCTCACTTTGTTAGCGATCTCTTCAGTGTAACAGCCTTCGCGATATGTACCTGCTTGTTGTTGGATTCTGCCAGGCCCGATCTGGAGTACTTCTCACGATCTCGCTTCTAGCGAGAAAGAGAGAACGAAATAACTCAAAGTAGCTTTCAAGTAACTGAAAGAGAAGGAGTGAGAGAGATAGAAAACACGAACGAGTTTGCTCGTTGCTTCTGCAACATTGTTTTCTAAGTTATCTTTTATTCTGTTCATATTTTCTGTTAGTTGATCGCATTCGTTCAACTAACATTGCATGGATTCTTTTAAAATGATATATTTTTTCTACACGTCTCATTTCGTATTATGTGAATTATAATATCTGTCATGGGAAATAACATTTTCTAGAAACAAATGGAAAATTGTTTACTGGCCATTTAGTAATTCGATTCGCTCTCGTTCGAAAGTAATGTAAGTAAGTTTATTTTATATCTATAGAATGAGAAAGTTTATCTTGTTCTATATGGAAGATTTAAATGACACCCCCATGACGAATTCTAGAGTCATTGATTTCTTGATTTACGAGAGCGTGTATTACTTGATCTTTTATTTTATTATACGTTAGATTTTTACGTTACGATGATATGGTTTTACTTTTCTCTACTTTTTTTTTCATTGTCTACTAAAATGCGTAATTTGTTCATTCTCAAAGTACTCGCACGTATACGTATTTATAAATATATATTTATAATTATATATTAGGGTGGGTCAAAAAAATGACTTATTTTTTTTTTCAAGTGCCACGGAAAAATGGGTTGCTAGACACCTTAAAACAATTCTCACCAAATATGAGCTCTTAATTTTAATAGGAAAATCCTCCGCATCGCAGTTTTTTATTTTTTTTTTCAGTCAAATAGATTAAAATTCATACCTCATTATTTATTGATTGTACAGAAAAATGTTATAGACAAATTTTGTAGGAAATTTAATGCTCTACAAAAAAGGGGTATCTTATATTTTTTCCGTAAACCTCACCATTTGAATGATATTGAAGATGTAAATTTGATGATTTTTAGACAAATTTCATTTTTGTTTATGAATTTTATAACTCGACAATAAATGACTATTAAAAAGTGCACAATACAAATTTTTGTAGGAAATTAACTGCTCTATAAAATTGGTATCCTAGGTTTTGGCGATTAAATTAAGCGTTCAAAAGATATTCATCATCAAACTTTCATGTGTACTGATTTTTGTCTCTGAATATCTTTTTGACCCACCCTATTATATATATATATATATATGGTATAACTAAGAAACAGGTGAATATGCATAATTATCCGTATTTATACTGGCAAGCTGGCACTAATTGCCTTGTGTAATTCTCATAATCGTAAATACGCTCGTCAAAAGGTGTTGAAACACAGCAAGTGCCTTCAGGCGGCAACCCAGCCCGATAAATAAATCACGGGGACGGCGAGAGAGATACGTAATCTAATTCCGCGAGATATGAACGACTTGAAGGGAGAAAAAGAAAATGAGAATGAGAGAGAAAGAGAGATATAAGCTCACTTAATTTGCCTCTGTCCAAGATACTACTCTCAACTCGGATTTGACATTTCAAAGATCAAGGTTGATCGTAATTGTCAGTTCAAATGGATCTCAAACACGTTTTACGATCTTTCGTGCATTGTAAATTGGAAAAACTTAGTTACAATGTTTCCTTGAACTATATATTCAATCGAAAAGTTATAATATTTTCAAGTCAATACATTATTATACTCAGATGTTTTAATATTATCGATAAAATTCAGGATTACTTAATTAAAGGAATGTAATATTAACATTGTAGACAATTAATGTATATTTATTTTATATTAAATTATTCTAAATAAGATTGACTATTATTATACTAGACAAATAAATGTTGTATTTTAATTTTTATACATTTGAATTGTGAACATATTAAAATGAATTTATTACACCAATTACATAATACAACTATTATTTGTATATCATAAATTTCTGTTATTTCAGTTGTATGACACAAAAACATTTGATTTTCTTCTCTCACGAAAGTTAAGAAATATTCCAAATGAAGAAGATGATCGTTGGTTAATATCAAATTAAATAAATACAATAATTTTTTGTCATATTTACATATATATATTTATTTTGTAATAACTTACTACTTGATTTTCTTCTTCAAACGAAGAAGTTAAGTGTGTATTCCGTTGATCGTAGGATACAGTATCGAGGCCAAAGAATGACTTTTGAGCGTTCTTAAAGGGAAATGAAGGGTTTAAGATGAATGGAAGTTTCTCAAGGTGTCAAGAGTCAACGAGGTAAAAGGCTCCGGGGTAGAACTTATTCGTGACACTCGACACGACTCGCAACCGTCACTAATAACAATGAACACGCTGTAGTCGTTTCGAGACGCGCTAGTACACTGGGTGTCTCGATTCAACTTACTTAGCCATTCTCCTCTACTTCTCTTCTTTTTCATCATCATCATCGTCTTCGATCTCGTCTTCTTCTTCTTCTTCTTACCAAAGAAACAATACGTAATATTTTCGAATAAACGCGTTTGTACCTGGACGTTATATTTAAAGATCGCTCGAGCGAGTAGAAAGTAATATAGCATCGAGTTGAAGTTGAGTATGACTTGGGTGCTGTTACAAAGGACTTCAAACGTAGATCAAACAGGAGAAAGAGAAAGAGAAAAATAAAATGAGAAATGAAATGAAATAAAGGATAGACAAGTTTAAGCAGCAGACGTTGTTACGAGCATGACGTTGTCGGAAACGTAAGAAAGCAAAAGATAGATAGAAAAAGAGTAAGAAGAAGAAAAAAGAATAATAAAACACGTTTAAGAGGGAAGCGTCTCATCGTTCGTATGAATTCGCATTGACTCGATATCACAACGATGCGGATACCTAACTTTATACGAACGAGTAGGCGTTCGGTTCTTTGTGAATAGGCGAAGCTTAATTCTAAAACGTTTCTAACGATCTCTCTCGTTGATATTCGGTCGGCGAGTGCGAAATGGTGGCTCGGACTGGCTAGTGTCCGGTCGTTTGTCCAATTCGATCACGTACAGTTTTAACGCTTTACATTGAACGGAGCGCGTGCTCTTCGTGTAGAACTCTGACTATATACATATATATATACGTACACCTATCTAACATACGCGTTTATATATATATTTTTATCTAAATAAATGTGTATACCTGGTGAAGTATTTTGAACAAATTTCATACTTTGGTAACTCGATAGTTATTAATCATTTCAATAAAATTTATTTGATTTTTTAGATACAATAATTTCATATATTTATTGTAATATTTTACTAGTTATATGTTTATATTTTTATTATTAAAACAAAACGAAGGATAAGAGTAGGAACTGTAAGGTAGTTTCAATGTACGTGTTTTGAAATATCTATTAAATATAGTTTATTTATAGATAAATATAACATTCTATTTTACCTACACTTATAAACAAAAAAAAAGAAAATTATTCATTTGAACAAATTAGTTTCTATCACCGATAGAAGTAATTGAGTTAATCTGGTGACAACTTGTGTTAAATGCTTCACCCGGTATATTTATTTCACACGTACATAAGTATACAAATATATAGAAAGAATACGTATTTAGGTGTGTGCGTAAGCGAGTAAAAAGTGCGTGCACACGCATAGAGACGAGGGAGGCGTGGGTGTTGTTGTTGTGTTGTAGTCGTAAAACAAAGTCTAAGTTTTCCAAGGTAGACGACGAGAGGATTTAAACTAACACTCGAGTGTTTGGAATTTATTGAAGACACATTTTATTGTCGTCGTCTAGCTCTCGGATCGATTGAAGAGGATTTAGCAAACGATCGTACGGCGCCACCACCACCACAACCACCACCACCACCGTAACGATCACCACCATCACCGTTCTTTTCTTCGTAAGTTACCCGTTAAAGTAATCGATGGATGAAGTGAATCGTCGTTCGTCTATAACGATTCATTAAACGTTCTGGCATTTCTTTGGCACGAGCAAATCTTCTTCTTTCGATTTGTAAGACACATGCGAGCTATTTATCAAGCATTTTTTTTTGTTGTTGCTTTTTTTCCCTCTTTGATTATTTGCGAAAGTAGGTAGGGAATTTCGTAAGTTGGATGAACGTTGAATTAGAATTCAGGAAGTAAACGTTTTAGTTCTATCTTTTCTTTTCTTTGAAGAAATCAGACGTTGCGAGTAATGTGAGAAAAATTAGAACGACGAAATAATATTTTAATAAGATTTAATAGATCAAAACGCTAGATGACATATATGAGATCAAAATTGAAATAGAATTCGTGATACGATTAACTCCCCTTTTTTATTTCTATCTTTCTTTTCGAAGAAATCACGAGTTTCGATGATAACCACAAAAAAAGAAAAAGAAATGCAAAAAAAGATTCGAGACGATAGTTTGTATCGATAATAATAACAAAAAAATTATTATTAAGCAAATCACGGCGAACGATGATGGTGTCGTGTCCAGGGATTCGTGGAAATCACATTGATCGGAGTAGACCCTTTTTTTTTTCATCCCCACTGAATTTTTGTTGTTCGTTACGATCACTTAAGTTGTTCTCTCTCTCGGTGAAAAGAAATGAACATTATCGAGACTCGTGTGGTGTCCTATCGGATATATTGAAGGATGAAAGAAGAGGAGGTAGGTGGTGGATGAGGTGGAGGAAGAGGGAGGGGGCAGACAAGACAGGACGCGGGGCCAGCGATCGTGAAAATCAATTGATATGTGTCACGGCGTACCGAAAGCTTCCTTGAAAACGCACCGGATGCTTGAGGGGTTTCGTGGGCGACGGGGCATTGTCTCTCTCTCGGCGCTCCCTCTTTTATCCGACCGACATGTCGAATGCTGGATGCATATCAATTTATGCCCCATCTCAGAAATTCACTTTCCATGCTCCGACGACTCCTTCTTTCGTCTTTCTTCTTTATCTTATATATATGTTAGTTTTCTGTTTTACCTTCTCTATTTACTTTTATTATTATATCTCATTTTTTAGGATTTTTTTTGTCTGATAAATGACTTTTGAAACACCTTGTATTTATATACAAAATGTTTAATACCTAGGTATGGTATATCATATATGATATAGTATATTATATGATATACTATACCTATGAAGGTATTAAACACCTTGTATGTATATAATATATATATAATATACAGGTATTAAAACACATATAGTAAATATACGTATATGTGGATTGTTGGTTAAGTAAAATTACTTTTTCTTTTTGTTTGATAGATGATTTTTGAAACACATTATATATGAATTGGTTTATAATATTATCATATATGATATATATACCTAAGTGAATTGTTTCTTTCAGTGAAATGATTATTTTTAATGTAAAGTAAATAAATGAAGAAATAGATTAAATTATTTATGCTTCTGTTCAATTATTGTTAAACGTATATATATATGTAATTTAAGTTATATGAATTATGTGTGATAATATTATATTTATATAGGTTGAAATAATTTTTCATTTATAAACTTGTAAATGTACTAAAGAAAAAAGTACAAAAAAAATATTTAAATTAGTTTTAACTTTGCTCTTACTTCTAAACACATTTGATTTTATTCCCAATTATTTTTTGTTGTTTTTTCTCTCCTTCTTATAATAATAATTTACATTTGATAGATCATTCTAATCTCTTTTGCTACGCTTGTCAAGCCATCTGTTAATGTACTTCCCTATTTTCCATTCGAATATTATTTCGTCGTTATCCACTTATTTTTTTTTTTAATTTTTTCTTTTTCTATACAAATAAATAAATAAATAAATAAATAAATAATTCTTATATTAAATCTGTCGATAAGCCAATA
Source organism: Polistes dominula (assembly GCF_049000335.1). Taxonomy (NCBI): domain Eukaryota; kingdom Metazoa; phylum Arthropoda; class Insecta; order Hymenoptera; family Vespidae; genus Polistes; species Polistes dominula. Next base: position 5,115,794 of record NW_028300899.1, read on the forward strand.
TATCCTAAAAACGATATTATATTATCCTTATAATTTCATTTAACAAATAATACGATAAGAGTTCAATTTTAAGTCTTCAAATAGAGACATCAAATATTATTTTCGAATCACGAAAAAGTCACGGCTTTATCGTATAAGAAAAATAAAAAAAAAGCATCTTTAAGTTTACGATCGAGAAATAGGAAATCACCGGCGCCTATTATATTACAACTTGAACATTCTGGTATCCTTCGTTGGTGTAAGGATACGTTGAATGCTGGATGCATATCAATCCATGCTACGTCTTATAATTCACTTTCCACACTCCGACTCGTTTTTCTTCGTATCTTTTTTCTCTTTTTTTTTCTTCCCTTTTCACACATACACATACATACTTTCTCTATCTATCTTTTTTTTTTTTGTATTTTTTGTTGTTGTTTTTCTCGTCGGCATCTCTCGGTAGCCGGAGATGCGCTTCCTTTCTATGTCCGACGCATCCTTGCTACTCTTCCTGTCTATCCTTCACTTTACATTTCAATCGATCTTACATTAGTAAATAGCTTCTCACGAGAGGGTGGTAAAGAGGGTGGGAGGGTATATCAAGTACGTAACGTGCATCGAAAAAGATCTCTTATTCGAGAAATCTTTCCTTTAAATCAATCTCTAACGAGGAATGCAAAATCTAATCGAGTTGTTGAACTCTAGAAGATTCAATTTAATTTTAGGTGCTTACAAGAAAAAAAACGTGTACTAAATGTCAACACATCGAAGTGTCTTACGTTAAACTTTTAAAAAATAAAATACAAAATTAAATGTACCCATTTACAAAACAAAATATAATTATTATTATTACTTAAAATAGATTTTTATATATAAATACTAGGGGTGCCCCGGCCACGCGTTGCTGTGGCTAATAAATATGTAGATAGATCTGAATCTACGCACATAACATTTGTCTTCTTTTTCTCTTTCTTCTTAATATCGAACCAACTGCGCATGAGCAGTAACATAAGATCACCACTTACTTCACATCATATAATTTTACATTGTCTGAATATAGACACATAACATTAGTCTTTTCTTCTCTTTTTTTTCTTAATATCCTTTTAAAGGAGTAATAATTATGGTAGATCACCCTTATCACTCAGAGGTATAAGAAATATACGAAAAACTATTCTCATACCTACCGAATATACACAAAAAATTTCATATAAATCGGTCAAGTGGTTTCGGAGAATAAGAATAACAAACACTGTGACAGGGGAATTTAATAGAGATAAGATATTTAATTATATTGGTATAACCACTGGTATAATTTAGTTATATTGGTAATTATATTATTTATAATTATATATATTATAAATAAATAATATTAATTTCTTATCATCTACAATTATATATTTATATGAAAAATTAAATTATTAGAAAAATTAGAAAAATATTTTCTACCAAAATAATTTGATGGGGTTAGAAATAATAAATAAGAATTGAAAGAAAATATTATTATTTAAATACCATGACCATATTCGTCATATAAATATATATATGTACATATATATATATATATATATACGTATAAGAGTTAGAAGGATCAACAAATTAGTGTTGTTCATCGCACCCTGTAATTCGAAAATATTTTCTACGCCTCCCCATACACGAAGAAGAGTTCGTAGAAGCCTCGAGGTCTTTTTCCTCGAGGGACTTCACGATCGAAGAACACGATGGAGATGTTGGCGCTAACGTTTGGAGAATCAGCACCGCAGAAAGATACAAATGCGGCCCTCGAGCCTACTCTCAAGTCCGGGCTTCTAACAAATCGTCGTTGGATGTTACAGCGGTTCTTCGAGTTGCGTGAGTGCCACGCGTACTAACTCCCTCCCCCCTCCCTCCCACCCTTCCAACCCTCCTCTCACTTTTTCCTTTTCTTCTTATTCTCTTTAAATTTATTCTCATCCTTTTTCTTTAAATTTGCGTCAATGAAAAGTGTCCCATAAAAGTAAACTGGGTCATTTTTTCGAATGATATTTCTACGATTGCATTTGTTAATATGATTTTTTATGATACTAACGTAAAAAAATTAAAAATATTAGTCTCGTAAATGTTAAGAATAAAACATTTTTTGAATAAAATTTTTTAAAAATAATAAATTTTATTAAATACAATATAATATTATATATAATATAAAAAACTAAATATTAATTATATTAATATTAAAGATAATTATTAAATTTATAAATAAATATAATATTAAATATATAATATTGTATTTAAAATATATTAATAATAATAATTTAAATTTAAATTATATTAAAAATAAAAATTACAAAGTTATATATTATTATAAGGGGAGTAGAATATTTAAAATTCTTAAATTTTACAATCAAACACTAACTGAAATTCTCTGATTTTATCTAATCCTAATTCTATACAAATTGAATTAATTAATGAGAAATAATTTAAATAGAAACTTACATACATTATCATATCCTTAAATCACACTTCTTTCTTCTATTATTTTTTAATAATTTTTTTTCATACAAAAATTAATAAAAAATAAAAATAAAATATAGAATTAATTATTGTAATAAATATTCTCCAAACGTAAGCATCAATTTCTAATCATTACCGAAAAAGGGAATAACAAAAAAACGAATTCGACCTATGCTCGAGCAGGTGAATCTGATTTCATCTTCTTCTCTCGTATACTTTCGAAGATTTACCGTTATATCTCAGGTATCCACCTGCAGATTTCTCGGACTTTACCACCATCTTCTCTCTTTCTCTTTCTATCTTTCTCTCACTCTTTCTTTCAACGTTTAATTCGATGTTTACAACGTCTCGGTCACAGAAAACGTCGGTTCGTTTACGGTTTTCTACGATCGTTTTATGTCAATGGCTATCTTCCAGTAACTTTGTCGTCATCTAAGATGGTACTTACGACTATTCAAACTTTTTCCTTTCGCTACTTGGTAGTATATCAGTAATGAAGAAGAAGAAGAAGAAGAAGAAGAAAAAGAAGAGGAAGAAGTGTTTAAGGGATTTGTCGATTACATACAAACACGAGAATGAAATCGCTATTGGTTAATTAAAAACAAAAAAAAATACAACAAATTTTAGATGAATCGAGATGCATGAGAAACATTAAACGAGATAAAAAATTATAATAATAATAAACCACCCTAATAACCATCAAATCACAATTTCGAACCTAATAAAAAATACCACCTGTACAGAGACACACATATAGAGGATATAATAGAATATATAATAGAATTTATACATGTTTAATATAATAATAATAATAATAATAATAATAATAATAATAATAATAATAATAATAATAATAATAATAATAATAATACTATATTATTATATTTAATATAATAGTATATATATAATAATACTATTTATAATATAATAATGATAAATATAATAATACTATACATATAATATAGTATTATTATATTTATATATATTTCATTTAATATATAATTTATTTAAAAAAATTATATTAAATATAATAATATTATAATAGTATTAGTAATATAGTAATACTATAATAAAATTTAATAAATTAAATATTTAATAAATTATATTTTAAATATAATAATACTATAATAGAACACATAAACAAATAATAAATGCACAAAATTCTCATTTAAAAAAGCAAAAAAGTATCACACACAGATCAACAACGTACCCTTACCGTTGCCTACTTCACTACTTCAAATTTCTGATTGGATTTATGCTCCTGTGCCAGAGTTTGGTTTACATCGTGAACCACCGATATTCGTGATTTAAATCGCGAATTAAAAAAACCTTTTGCGAGTAGATAACGCGATGAGAGAAAACATAGAGAGAGAAAGAGAAGGACAAAAAGATTCGATATTGCTAAGATGTTCGCGAACAACCAAGAATAATAATAAAAAGAATTAAAAAAGAAGAATATAAAGAAATAAGAAAAATAATAAGAAGAAGAAGAGCCGAAGGCCTCGATTCGAACCGGCGGCTATCTACGATCGTGCTGGCAACCAATTACGTTTCCTGAACCGGAAAACGTCGGGTCGGGACGTATTCCATGGAGAGAAGGTTCACCCGGAGCCTCAAATTATAAATCAGGCGATAACCCCTCGGCTCAATCTATCTCTCTTACTCTTATACTTTTTCACTATATACATATATATATATATATATATATATATATATATCTTCTTTCTCATTCTATCTTTCTTTCATTGGAACTCCTTGTGCTCGATCGTGAGGGCTTTTAAGCTCGTAGATCACCGCGTGGGTTACGCCTCCCGTATTTGCTTAGTCGTGCAAACGGGTAGGCGCGGATAAGGGCAGAGATGAAACAATTAATAATCCCCACGAGGCTGCGAAACATTCACCACCACCACCACCACCACCGTGGGCCAGATGTTTCTCTTCTACACCGTGACGTTCTCTTTCTTCTTCTTCTTCTTCTTCTTCATCTTCTTCATCTTACCTTAGTATTCTATTCTCCTTTCATCTCAACATCGTTCTATTAGCACGTTCAAATGGTATTCGGTACCGTTTGTTAACGTGACCGTTGTTCTTTTCTTCCGTGATAATCGTTACGATTGAAAGGGGGCAGAGGGGGAGAGAAAGGTTAACCTCCACCCACCTCACCTCATCCCACATTCACTTTCGCTAGATGTTTTCTGCTTTTTTCTTTCTTTTGGTCGTAATTCGAATCTTTATTCCGATCGAAGAGTGAAATGATCCTTCAACGAGAGAATAACTCGAGATATACTCTCTCTTTCTCTCTTTCTTTCTCCTTCTTTCTTTCTTTCTCTTTTGACGACTTGAAAAATGACGATACCGCCGGGCGTATCTCGGTCTTTACTAGGGATATCTTAATTATCGAGGAAAAATTAATTACCGTAACGCCTACTGCCTTCTTTCTCTTTCTCTCTTTCATTATTTTTTTCTTTCTTGTTCTCTTTGGTCTTGGCAGGCCCGTAGGGCGTTCGTGGGAGTAAAACGATTTACCGCGTGCGAGTAAATCTCAAGGTCGTATTTTCTCTTCTTTTATTTCGTCTAAAAAATTAGAAAAATTCATTAACATGAGACTCAAGAGAATTTTCTTTCTGTTTTTTTTTTTAAGGGAACGGGGGACGTTGGGGTGGTTCAATTAACAGTCAACAATTTTCGTTGGTAAAATTGAAACGTTTTAAGAGGAATTATTATAAATACGGAGGCACTTATTATTATTCTTTCGTGCCAGAACCTAACGTACAATAAAGGGTTTTAAGAGAATCTGAGGTAGGAAGAAGAATATAAGAAGAGATGAGTAATTTGAAGGATCGAAATGGAGCTGAACCTGGTTCACTCGGGGTGGCAATGGTGTGGGAGTCGAGAGCTTTGGTTCAAAGGTTCGCGATTATAACATTCCGGGCATGCCGTTTCGTGTACATCAATTCGGTACGCCAGTTCCCTTTTTGCGGAGAGTTCAAAGCCGCGTGTTCAAGATCTTCCGTGCGATTCCATCTCTCTCTCTTTTACTCTTTTCTTATTCTTATTCTTCTTCTCCTCCTTTTGCGTGTATTCTACAACGAACATTATATACAGGCGCACACACATCTTAGATTAGTATAAACCCTTTTTCTAGCGTATTATTATTACCTGCGTGGAAATTAATTATAAGACTTTTACAATCAATTGGGTATATTAAAAATTACGATTATCCAAGATACAAGATGAATCGAAAGATAAACAAATTCTTAATTACGTTCCAGTATTTAATTCATTTCCTAATATAATTGGAAAACAATTACAAGTGTCCTCTCTTAACAATTCGGTATGAAACTCGTTGCAACTTTGTGCTAAATATAGTTTAACGCGAACGAAATAAAAAAAAAAAAAAAGAAAAAGATAAAGAAAGTAAAATGCGAATGGGGGAAAAGAAGAGGAATATGTAAAAGAAAGAGAAAAAAATTTGCACTGTCGTAACCGAGATTGAATTTTACCGATCGTTTTTAACGCGTTCCCTGCTCATGCATATAAACGTTTATCATCTTCCATTTGGCATTTATTCTTCGTATGGTTCGAAGGATAGGCCGTATTTTCCATCGATTATAGGCGCGGCTGCTGTTGAAGGGGCAAGGGGAGGGACAGGAGGGTAGGAGAAGGGGAGGGGGCGAGTTTTAAACTCGAAAGGTGACGCGTCGAACGATGAGGACGACTATGAAGACGGGGTCGGCCTATCTTCTTCTTCTACTTCTTCTTCTTCTTCCTTCTTTTTCAAGTTAGAACTCGTGCGAGCGCACTTGTAAGAAAGGCAAGTTCTGATGGGCGCATAAATAACACGGAAAACGGACGACAGCGACAAAGCTGGCGCTGATTTCGCTAGTAAAGCGAGCTAGCTAGCTGCCGAGCTGCCGAGGAAACGACCAACCGAGATGGATTTATGCCAGCGTCATTAGGGATTAATTATACGCCTTGTCAGCCAGCTGATGCCCGCTTCTTCGGAGACGCGGCATCGCTATGAACTGTTGCTCCCACCATGAAACAAGGAATGGAATGGGAATGGTTAGGGTTACAAGAGAAAAGAGAGATAGAATGAGATGAAGAGGATGAGGTGAAGGTGGAGGAGGAGGAGGAAGAGATGGCAAGTGGTAAGAATTACTTCCCTCATGTGAGAGAGAAAGAGCAAAGTGCTTCTTCTTTTTCTTCTTCGCGTTTGCTAACGCGTGCGCGATCTCTTCTACGTAACTTTGATTTACATCTCGACTATATCGTTGACTTTTTTTTTCATTCTTTGATAACTACACTAACAACAATAACGAAGACGACTTAGATGACGAAGGTGTAACAGTTATAACAGCACTAACTAATAAAATAGTTACTATAGTAACGATAACAACGGATCAACAACAAAAGTTACTACAGAATTACAGAATTAATGCAACACCAGCTGCAACAAATTATTGGGTTGATAACTAAGTCATTGTTAATTTTAAAAGACCACCTATCGACAAAATCCGCAATTATTTACAATATTTTAAACAACAAAAATAAGTAAAAATGATACATGCATGACAAAGTTTTATTAAAAAGATCGGATAGATAAGAACGTAAAAGTATAATAAATTTGATATATAATATTTGATTGATAGCAGGATAGGAAAGAGAAAGAGTCTCGTGTAATTTACGCATTTCGACCTCGACCTCGACCTCGTTCATTCTTAAAATGAAATAAAAGAAAGTACAGTAGTGTAGTAGTGGATCTGAAGAAACGCACCCATAAGTACCGACCTCCCTAAGCTCACGTACTTCCTTAATGCCGAATACGCCATCCGTTTTCTTGCCATATAAGTTTCTATCAAAAGGACGGATCGTAATCCAGAAATCTCAAGCTTTTTGATGAGCCCAACATGAGAGAAATATGTATGTACATCTTTAACTCGGTGAAACTCACGCACGCTACGTTTATTTTCTTTCTTCTGACTACTCTGATGATATTTCTTTTGTAGATGTGAAAAAGTAATACGATAACATAAGCATGAAAAATTTTCATATATTTCATATACAGGGTGTGATACCCCCCAAATTCGAGACACGTATATTATGTGCAAAACAAATTCCTTCATTACGTAATAACACCATTTGTTTAGATGTAAATTAAACCTGTCGTATAGAGTTTGGGACACCCTGTATATAAAGTAGATATTATTATAATATATCAAACTAACCCGTGTGTTTTATAGATCAAGATTTTGTCATGTGGAAAATGTAATATTAATAGTTTCAAATTCTCATCTCTCTCTTGGTCGTTTATAACAATATGTAAGTACTTATGTATGTATTATATAGATATATACATATATATGTATATAATAGCATTACCACCGCTGAGTAACGAAATTTCGAGCAGCTCGCTTGTTCGAGTTCGTTCGTTCGTTCGTTTTGATAAATGAACGTTTCTCGTATTTCGACGGTAGACCAACCGAGAAAGCGCAAATAGTAAATCGTTTGCTCGCCCCGGTGTTTATGCAGCGTGATTGATGAAGTTGCATTAATATTTCCGTAGCACGGCCCTTACTCACGCTGAGAGAGAAAGAGAGAAAGAAAAACAGAGAGAAAGAGAGTGCTAGCTCAAGCAACCCTCGCAACAGAGAAAGAGAGAAAAAGATAGAAAAGGAGGACGCGTCCATACGTTACGAGCATGCAATAAAATATATCTCACCTGGTCAGATTTACGATGCGAAAGGTTATGCACGATTCTTTCGTTATTGTACGAATATCTGATACGAGATATCTCACGCAGCGAATCGTCATTCGATGAGTCGAGATAAATTTACAAGTGGCATCTCTCTCTCTCTCTCTCTTTCTCACACTCTATCTCTCATCATTGAAATTCTTTATCAACATTATCTTCTGTCAATGCCAAATATAATACTTTATTATTGTTACTGATTTTCTCTTTTAAACAAAGTACAAAATTAATCTTTAATTTCCGCAAATGAGCTTTCTATCTTCTATTCCTCCAATGATTTTCAATCATCTGTGTTACTAAGATAGAAATGATTAAAGGAGAGAAAAAATAGAGAAAGGAAAAAGAAAAGAAAAGAAAAGAAAAGAAAAGAAAAGAAGAAATGAGGAGGACGTATCGGATAATTAAAAGGTGATTAACGCTCACACTCGCACGGGGTATTTCAATAAATCAGCTTACACCAAAGCCTGCCCCTTTTTGAGGTCTCGCGAAGAACCTTGTTGGGCGTCCACCAACAGTACTGACATATCACAATCACAAGCAACTAACACAACTACTACTACGACTACTAATATTACAACTACCACTATCAGTACCAACAGCAGCGAGTAAAACGTAAAGGGGACTCGGGCGCGTAAACTTAGCCCTGAAGGTATGCCCGTACGAGAAACAACCTGTAATTACCGTATATCGAGGATCTCTCTCTCTCTCTTTCTCTTTCTTTCAACCTGCTTCCCTTTAACGTCCGGGATTTCCCTTTGCGGAAGAAGACGGAGTTTGTGAAAGAAATTCCTTCGTTCCACGTTTAACCGTTCCTTTTTTTAAAGATCGTCCCATCGGAGGTTAGACAAGTTGTTAGGTTACGTCGAAGCTACGAAGTGTAAAGGCGTTTTATTTTTTTCATTCTTTAAAGGTCGATGTACCCAGAGAGAGAGAGAGAGAGAGAGAGAGAGAGAAAAGGTGCGTGGTATGTAACATGTTCTATGTATATATGTATATGTATATGCAAACGTGTATATATATTATATTTTACAATGATAGGACTATAGAACTTTAAGTTGGCACAGAATTTGGGATCACCCGGTACAGGTAGGAAGAGACGGCAGGTGTAGCCTGCAGGCGAGGTATCCTAAGCGAGTTCAACACAACGATGCGTGGGCGCCTTTCTCAGGGTGGCTGCTGCGATGCGTCACATGTGAATCTCGCGCGCGAAAGGATAGGAACTAGTACTAGTCTTCTGATATGAAGGAGAAGTAGAAATAGAAGAATATGAAGTGAAAGACAAAGATGGGACATGATGAACAAGAAAGTGAGAGATAAAGAAAAAGAAGTTGGCACAAGAAGAAGAAGAAGAAGAAGAAGAAGAAGAAGAAGAAGAAGAAGAAAAAAATCAAAGACAAAGATGAGAAGATGAAAGTGGGAGATGAGATGAGCGAGAAAGTGTGAGAGAAACAGAGAGAGAAAGAAACGACAGCTTCTCTTAGAGTTCTTTACGAAGAGAAAAGAGCTATAGCTGGAGGACCTGTAGGCGAACTATGCCGGGTATCCAGGCTGAAGGTTAGGCTGAGAGAACTAAGCAACTAAGCTAAGCAAAGCTAAGCTAAGCTGAGTTAAGCTAAGCTAAGAAACCTAAGGTATATCCTGAGAACAATCGGACCTACCAACACTGACAGCGTGGGCGAGACACCAGCGAAATCTGCATTCTTACCGAGCATGAACATTAAATGAAGGATTATTACAATCGTCTAAATAATTCGAATCACAATATTGAAGATTCAGATCATTCTTTATTCTTTTAATAATATTTAACTTGAATAAATATAAAATACGAATGAAAAAGATTGACAAAATAAAAAATAGATGTTAAAGTTAATCTACAAAGAAGAAGAAAAATATAATAATAATAATTTATAATAATAATAATAATAATAATAAGAAGAAGAAGAAGAAGAAGAGAAATAAAGAGAAGAGAAGTATTCGTTGTGGAATAATAGGCCAGTTTTGCGGTTAAGCTACTACTAGCAGCAGCAAGTCTTCTGTCAACTTTTGCGGATGTACCGGACCCGAAGAGCATCCTAGCGAGGACAAGTCGAGAACCAAGCTGAGAGAGAAAGATAAGAAAAAAAGAAGAAAAAGAGAGAGAGAGAAAAGGACGTGGATGACGACGAGCTCTCGTTGAATTGTCGTCATGAGAAACGCGGAGATTGCCGAAACCCGCAGTTTAAATTAGAAGCGTACAAACTACAAATTGAGATGGCAAATTGCCTCGAGCAAAGGTAGAGAGATGTAGGTATCTACTTATCTTAGGAGTTACCAAGATAAAGAGACAGAGAGAAAGAATGAAAGATAAAAAGAAAGAGAGGGAATTCAAGAAGTCCTGAGAAGAAGTTCATTACGTATTACTAGAAGTCCTCCACTCCGGAAGTGCACTAGAGTTTTATCTTCGTTATACTATTTTCTATAATAAATGCATATATATATATATAGCCTAGGTTTATAATACTTATACGAGGAGTTTTATGCGATCGAAAATAACTATTAACGCGAAACGCACTACTTCAAATTATAATATGTATAATAACGTGCTGGATTTTCTCTCAAATCCCTGTTCATTCTTTAACTTTGTTCATAGAAGATATATAACCACACAAACATATATATCTTATGTGTGTGTTTGTGTGTGTGAGAAAAAGAGATAGACGCGGAAAATAACTTACATCGTGCGAATTGACGTTAATAGCACGAGTCATAGTAGTAACGCAAGCGGATTTAATTTCTATCGCTAGGTAAAGGAGAGGAAGGCACTTAATACTTAAAAGCGTTGTGATGTTAGGTGCTCCTAACAAATACGGAACGTCTATTAAAGGGTAAAATCTGTATAGAGACCATCAACGTCATCTTTTGGTGTTTACGGTTATCCATATTCGGATTCAGGCAGGCAGGCAGGCAGGCAGGCAAGCAAGCAGATCTTTCCAAAGAGTTTCTTCGTAAACTGGACGATGACGATGAAGAATAATAGAAGGAAGATGAGAGAGAGAGAGAGAGAGAGAGAGAGAGAGAGAGAGAGAGAGAAATGTTTTGAGTAAGAGTCAAAATAAATTCTTTAAGTAAGATAAAATGAGATAGATAGAAATGAGAATATACTCTATACGAGATTTAACGTAAATCGTGAACGATTTTACCGAAGGAATAGTAGAGAGACTTAGTTCGCAAATCCAACCAACCAACCAACCAACCAACCATCCAACCAACCAGCTATTTCTGTGGTATAACGTTCAAAGTTATAACTCGCGATCGTGAAAAGCGTACCGATTAACGGTTAACGCATAACGCAAAAGAAAAAATGATGAAGTAGGAGAAAGAGAAGGTGAGGAAGAGAAGAATGAAGCAGAAGAAGAAGAAGAAGAAGAATGAAAGAAGAAAGAAGAAAGAAGAAGCAGGAAGTCGTTTAGCGGATTCTCCCGCGCTCTCGCTCCTGAGAGTAACGCGGTTTTACGGTTTTACTCGGTCGTCCAATCTCATCGAAATGCGAGGAGAGTATTTCGAACAGGATCGTAATTAACCGCCCATTACTTACCAACCATCTAAGAGAAGTTCGAATAAGTGGAAAAGAAGGAGAAGGAAAAGGAAGAAGAGCAAGGGGGGGGGGGGAGAAATAGGTGGGATTGGGGAGAAGGTTTGTTGAGACCTTTTTTGTTTTTTCGAATAGTTGTCGTCGTATTTTTATTCGTTATAAGAGAATAATAACTATTACTATATTTACTTATTCTTTTTCGTTGTTGTTGTTTCTATCTATTTGACTGAAAAATTGACGGTGAATCTCTGAAACTTTCTAAACCGGGGTATCTCAGCAACATTCAAGAGAATTATTCGAAACCAATCATTTAGGTATCGTGCATCACGAATATCGATGATATTCGTTTGTTTTATTAATGAAATTTTACTAATCTTTCTAATGATATCTGTCACGTACAATTTTGTTTTTATTATGTATTATACTCATATTTTATTCTCAAATGGTGGTAGATCAACATATAGAATGATATATATTTATCCAAACATTTTTATTTTTTTTTTTATTCATTATTAATTTGAAACCGTGTCAAAAACGTTTATGATTCTCATCGATCATTTTGATAATACCTTTTTACTATTTTTTTTTTTTAATTATCTTCTCATGGAATTTCTCAACTTAACCTAAAAATAAAAAATGAAGAAAAAACGTTAAATAATTAATTATCACTGATACCAATTATCACCGATACCAATCGCAATTTCGTGCTTGCTGTCTTTCTTCTTGGAAATGATCCCTTCTTGGTGTTCTTCTCGTTGTAGCCGGTGGCACGTTTTAACAGGAAGCTTTCGCGTACCTAATCGTATAATTATTCTCGCTGACGGGCGTTTCTGCACCTTGGTAGGATCACCGTGTTGTTGTTTTTGTTGTTGTTGTGGCTCAAGTGTTAGTCTCGAGTAAATCACTGACAATTAATTCAACGATGACAACACGAACGAACTACCGGAATTTTCATTCTCACATTTTCTTTCAGATTATCTTTTTTTTCAAATAAACGATTAAAAAAATAAAACGAAAAAGAAGAAATTTGTGATCGAGGATTAATAAAAAAGCTCGTTAAGTAAACAACAAACTGAATAAGAATGAAATAAGAATAATAATAATATGAGTATAAAAAGAAATATACCAAAGCATCCTCAATTTTCCCGCGTAAATCGTTTCGATAATGCGTGACGTCATCGTACATCAGAACCACCTCGCTGATTGGGTGCGAGAATTGGGGCCCCGCCAATTACCGGATGACCCAGCCACGATTTATGGGGTCAGTCATAACTCTCGAGCTCGAGTTGGTTCGCTGGACTCTTCACGAATGGAACTGCCCTCTTCTTTATACCATCTTTTCTTTCTTCTACTCTCCTCTCCTCTCTTCTTCTTTTCCTTTCCATTTCTTTCATCTCTTTTTCTCTTCTCTTCTTTACTTCTTCTCACCCTCCACCATTCGGGATATAGTAAGTGCAAACAAGCACAAGATGCTCAAACGAAAGAAGCCCTTTTCTCCATTTCTGACAAGGAAATATTTCTATCGACACGTCTCGCGATGATTTCTTTCTCTTTTTCACTTCTCGTATCCATTTTTTCTTCTTTTCGATCGTTGATTTATTACTGGGAGGATTTTAAAAAATCTGAGAAAGAGATTCTGAAAGAGAAAGAAAGATTTGAGACGTTAATTAGAGAAATAGATTAATTGTACAACCCATAAAATGAAAGTTAATGAAGGAATGTAAATGATCAAATTATCAAAATAGAACTAGGTGTAAGTCAAATGATTTAGAAATAAATTGATCGATTGATTTATTTGATGTTAAAATATATAATTACACTAACTGAGCCCTCATGTGAGCCAAAATATGACGTTGATGTATAGATAAAGGTTAGGTTATGTACAAATGTTTCACGAACTCATCGAAATCTATGACCAACAGATGGCACTGAACTTACCTGTATCGTACTCATTATTTTTTAAAAATTAATCAATTATTTTATAAATAAATTAATGTAATAAAAATATACATGTATGCGAATGCAACTTTGTGTCAAAATTTCAAAACAATCTTTAAAGTACTTTTAAAGATTTGCGATTAGTACGTAAAGTAAATAAAGTAATTGATTTTGAGTATAAAAAAAGTAAAGTTATTGATCAATTGATCGAATGATAAAAAATTCAAAATAGAATAAAAAATAAATGAAAACAATAAAAACAAACTATAGTTTAATCGTATTAGATTCGCTAACAGATGATTTATCTCGAATCTTATTTAAACGAAGATTCATCCATTGAATGAGATTATTTCTTTATAAGACGGAAGTTAGTCTATCGAATTGAAAGTCAATTTTAAATCGCTTCCGCTTTTAAAACGATAACTATCGTGTCGTTTGGTCTAACGTTATTCCTTTCGATGTTACGAAAGAAGTAGTAGTTCCATTCCGTGGTTCTTAGATATTGCTGTTGGGAGTTTATAAGCGATTCGGATTACTCTAGAACGATTTAACAATATAAAAATCGTTTAATGGATGTTTCTTTAGAGAAAGAAAGAGAATGGGAGAAAGAAAAAGAGTGAGAGAGAAAGAAAAAAGAGAGAGAGAGGTACAATACTTCAGAAATAGACAAATATATATACTTATAAACTTCTACATCTATTCGAGAAAGTAATCGTGTTTGTTGAAAGACGACAATGAGATAGTGTGAGAGAATGAGACTGAGAGAGAGAAAGAGAGAGACAACTACCACTCGTCGTTCAAACTCGCTAGGAAATGTCCTAGCAACTCGAATTATTATACCTCACGACGTTTCCACGTTGCAAACTTTATGACCGCTCGTCTAACTTAAGTTACATCGTCGTTAGTCGTGTCCTGTCTTTACGACAAAGTTGTCACGCACGTAGAACGATTTTAACTCAACTCGTATACTCCCCTTTTTTCTTTAACGTTGTACTACATTCTTTCCATCATATCTATATTTAAACATACCTGTTTAGTTGGTACGAGATATTTAATCAAATTCGTTATTAACTATGACTGTAATATATCATACTTTCAATAAATACAATTGTTTCAATTCTATTTCATATGGATTATAAAAATTATTTATTGTAGAGAATGTTTTTGTTAGATTGACGTTAATTGACCCCTAGGTTAAAGAAAACTAATTAACTTATGGAAATAAGAAGTCCCGTTTGTCAAACATTTCTATATTGGTAGAAATATAAATATAATATAAATAATAAATAATAATATAATAAAACTATTATTATAATTCAAAAGTTTTGTGTTTCGTATTATTATAATTTAAAAAAAAAAACGAATTCACACATACATATACACAATTGACCAATGCACTGCAATTTATACTCTAATTTTAAAATTATATTATATTTTACTATTATTTTATATTATACCAATTTATATATTATAAAATTATTATAATTATTAAAATATTAAATTATTCACACATAGTATTGATATGAATAATACATTTAAATGTTTTCTACCAATTATATCAAGTATAAATAATTGAAATATAAATCGTTTAATTTAAAGATAATTATAATAATGTTATTTGATATGGTGGGAGTAGAGAGGAGGGCCTTGGGAAGAAGAGTCGATTTGTCGAAGCGATTTCAATCGAGACTTCCGTGAAACTTTCTGCATTCTAATGTTAGCGACTAAGAAGAAGAAGAAGAAGAAGAAGAAGAAGAAGAAATAACAGCACTCTCTCGACTGACTACTATTTACTTTCTTCATCCATGAATATTCACGTATTAGCAACGATGGCTCTCGAATTATTTTCTACGGGGGTAGGTGGGGGGTAGGGGGGTTTACCTCTACCTCTCTAAGTACGTACGCGCGTCTCGTATTATTTGTTCGTCGCATATGTAATTCGTGCTAGTAAGACACGCTAATCGTGCACCGATACCCCCAACGTCAAACGGTTGATAGAAATCCTTCATTATCATAATGCTAATTAACGCGTGGCTTAAGGCTCGCTCTTCGTGAGTTGGTAAAAGTTAACGTGAGGATGTTTCGATGTGTTTAAAATGAGAAACGGTAATACACGGATCGACAAATTTGTACGATTTATGCAGAGAACCGTTTTCTTGTTTTTTTTCTCTCGTAATGTTTTTTGAAAGAAATTAGCAAATATATTTGCCAAAAAGATATTACATTATGATATTTATTATTTAAAAAAAAAATAGAATTTAATTTAAAAAATAAAAGAACATTCTAAAATACGATACCATAACGTTGAGATTTATTATTGAATGAAAAAGATAAAGAATTTAATTTAAAAAATAAATTAAAAAATAGTTGAATTACAATTTGTAATAGAACAATGTTTAAAATATTAATAGAATATTATTTTGTTTTTTCAAATGAAATTGAAATAAAGTAAAACATAGATGTGGTGTACTCAGTACGAGTATCGAATTGATTCGTAGTAACGATTTAGATCTTAGGAATCAGCAAAAAAACACGGGATACGAATTTAATATGTGTACTAGCTTTTAAAAGATGAAACGGAATTGGAGTTGGGCGTGTAATTGCGTTTGACGTTTCATATTTAACATCCATTATAATCTCCTGTAACAACTCGTCTGATATATAGTACACACGCGTTCTCTCAAACATAATCGCGAGAACGGCGAGGAAATAATTTTACACCCGAAGCTAATTTCGTAGGAGCCCGTAGACGTATAGTCCGCCCTTCTCTTTCTCTCTCTCTTTCTCTCAGCTTTACGGTTCGCACACGCACAACAGTTCTTCGTTTTCATGGTGCCGGTGCCGGTGCCGGTACCAATGCCCGGTACGGTGCGGTACTCGCCTAGCTAAGAGGTACGATCCGAGTGCTCGACTTCGTGTTCGTGAAAGATAAAGAGAAAGAGAAAGAGAAAGAGAAAGAGAAAGAGAGAGAGAAAACACGCACCTTGTGAACTGTCGGCCCTTTCCAAGTGCGATATTATACGCGCCTTTAAGTTCTATTCACACGCGAGAGGCGCGAACGAAAACGATACCTGCGATTAATCGTCGGCCGTTAACTCGATTTTACGTTCGACTTCTCGACCTTGCTTATTCTACTCTACCTTGATCGATATCCATACAACTGAATGCTTCTATCTTATATAGATGTCTTTTTTAAATGAAAATTATAATATAATACATAATTTCTTCTGAGTGTGTTTTTTTTAATTTTCTTAGATTGATATTTAAACGTGTTAATTAATTATATCCAAATAAATTTGTTTCAATTTTAAAATAGGATTATGTGTAATAAATATTAGATTCTGTATACGAACTAAAATAAGTATAACATACAAAATAAAAAGTAGTATATCTTATATATTTAATATAAATTTAAAACTATATATGATCTAGATACTTTTAAAGTTGCAATCACCTAAATGATGTATCAAATATCTTATAATCTACTATACTTAAATTAATGTATTAAATATTGTACACTTATACAACCTAATATTTGCAATATATCATAAATCAGAAATGATATTAATTATAAAATAAAAAAATAACAAAAATAAAAAAGAAATAAAAGAAAATAATTAATCATAAAATATGAATGAATTTTTGTTAACGAACGAGTATAAATAAGATGATAAGTTTTACGATAAAAATATGGAATGGTGTACACACACACATACATACATATATAGAAATACACACACACTTAGGAGTGTCTTCCTAGCTGGCTAACTTAGCTTAGCTTAGCTTAGCTAGGCTTGGAAAAGTATTTTTGCCGTTGGTACGAGTTTGCAGGTTGCGCGAAGCGATGTGCGCGGATCGGGGCCCAGTCAGTCGCTTAGGCCTCGGCCGAGGGCCCCTTCGTGTCCCCTCAGGGCAAGAGAGGCTCCGTCGGAGAGCCCTCTAGTCGCCCTCCCACTGGCCCCTGGCCCAACTTGCATCGCGTTGCATCGCGTTGCAGTGCATGGCGTCCTCGTGTGGGCGAGGGGTCATGGGTCGCAGACACACCACAGTGGTTCTCATTCCTTTCAACCTTCTTCTTCCTCTTCCTCTTCCTATTCTTCATCTCTTACTTCCTTTTTCTTTTATTTAATTATTTATAATGAAAATCATTTGTAAAAATTAATTTTATAAGATTATTTTTAATTAATTTATATTTTGGGTATACGTCTATTTGAAAATTACTTTTAAATATTATAATCATTTAAATTAATATTATATATAATAATTATATATAATAATATAAAAATTACACACATTACTTTGAAAAATAAACCAGGATGAATTAATTAAATTTTGTTGTCAAATGAAATTGTTTCTTTGCCCAAACAAATGCATGACGAACTGACATCGTCAAATGTAACCAAAGGGTGTTAATATTTTGACACACAAAAATAAAATTTCAATGTAACATTAACATATTTTTAAATAGAATATTATTTAATTAAACTGATTAGAAAAAAAATAAAAATAAAACGTGATTTAATTTAAAAAAACAAAAACGTTCAAGTATAACGATCCAAATGAGAGTGTTCGTGAGGAGCTTGTGTGTTTTACTTATTGTTAGTTCTCAAAGTAGTATGGCTTTTGCTTGTGTACCGGTTCCGGCGACAGTTGTGCGGACAATTTGTTCGTTGGCCGTAGGACGACGAGGCGACACGCCGCAAGGATAAAATGTGGCGAGAGGTGAGACCGTGAGAAGAAGGAGGTGGACTGAAGTATAAGGATAGAGAAAAGAAAGAACGAGAATGAGAAGTGAGAGAAACATAGGTAGAAAGGGAGGGGGTGGGGGTGAGTGAGGGGGGAGAATCGTACGCGAGCGCGAAAACGCATGCCTCGTTTCTCGAGGAGGCGAAGTCAAGGATTTCTGACCTCCCGAGAGTGGTACGGAGGGATGTTCTTCTTCTTCTTCTTTCTCTCTCTCTCTCTCGTGAGAGGGAACCCGCTCTTATTCACGATCAAGATATTAAACGACGATAATTGTCGGTGGAGAAGGTCGGATAAAATTCCAACTCGAACGAATTCCCTTCGTTTACTTCTTTTTTTTTATTCTTTCTATTTCTATGTATGTGTATAGGTATTACATGTATGTAATACGTACGTATTATTTCTTCAAGTGTGAAAAAATGTTTAATGTGTGTGTGTGTGTATCTATGTGTATTTCGGTGCTCAAATACTCACGTATACTAATGCAAAAGAACAGAAAAAAGGAAAAAAAGATGGGGGAAGATTTTAGGACGAAAGTAGAAGCGGAATATGATAATGGCGTGGCATGGGGCTTGAGGTAAAAGAGAGAAACCTTTTTGGAATTTTAAGATGGGTCAGCAACAGCAAAAGCAAAAGTAAAAGCAACAACAGCAGCAGCAGCAACAACACCACTACTAAGCAGAAAAGCAAGAGAAGAAGAACCGATATGTATCCAGACAAGAGTGGAGGAAAAGTTATGGTGCGAGACCATAGACGGTTTCTGTCCTCTCTCGTGCGAAAGGTCACGCGTACCCAGGAACTGACCCACCTCTATTCTTTTTTCCTTTCCTTTCCTTTCTTCTACCTTTTTCCTGGTCCAGCAAAAGATCGCAGAAGAAAAAACTTAAACACACGAACGATTCTGAACGTTCGTATCCTTAAAGATAGAATCTTTCGGGTGTGGGTCTCGAGCAAATTGAAAAATTATGCCGACTACGAGACGTCGTAGTAAGAAGAGACGTGCCTTTTTTCTTTCCACGAAGATTCGAGACAATGTATTTGAGAGATAAAAAGGTGAGGACACTGTAAGTAAAAGGTAACGGGAAAGGGTTTAACGCCATCGAATTGAACTTTCTTTATTTATGAATAATCCACGTGAAATCGATTCAATATTTTCTTTGATACCTTTTTCAACAAAATATCATCAGCTTTACCTTTTCATTATATATCTTTTTTCTTTGAATGTAACCTTTCATCTAAATAACGAACAATTATCTTTCATTTGAGATCGTAATCATTTATTACAAATTCACGATTCATCAAATACATAAAGAACATCTGCTGCTCTCTCTAACTGGATATAAGATATAAAATATTTATTATATTTTTTTTGTTGTCATTATCAAACAAACAGTTTCTCTCATTCCATCATCATGAAAAGCAACGTATGATCAAACAAACGAGAATCCGAAATCATGATCTATTCGTTACCGTTTTAAAGACACTAGATAATGCTCGTAAAATCTCATCAGAGATCGAATCGGATATGTCTGGTGTCTGACTACAACGTAACTGAAAGAAATGGTAGCCATATATATATATATATATATATAATACATAGGTATTATATATGTACATACTGAAAGTAGCGAGTTAATTCGCAGAGCCGCAAGTTGGACTGACTTTCCTCTCTCTTCCTCTATCTATTTATCTATTTATCTATCTATTTATCTTTCTTCAACTCATGCCTCGGTTTGACCACTCCGTAAAGAGGTACGCGGTGTCCGTGCATTGAGTTCCCACGAACGGCATCGGGAGGAGTACACACTGCTTCGAGTTTGAAAATACGGCAATCAGTGTAACCGCTTCTGCCGCAGTGTATAAACTATAGTGTATAGGTTTATGTTTATAGGTATACATATATGTATATAAGTAAATGTATGTGTACTTACATACTTTTATATAGCAATGTATGAAGTGTATTTATATGTATATGTAGTGGTGTATAGATTAAAGTACGTTTATATACGTATATGTGTGTACATTTGAATATGTATAAGTGTAGATATAAATATATATAATATAGGTAGTCTCATCTCGTGGCAAGACACGATTCCCCCTCAGCCCTCTATTTCTTCCTCTTTCTTTCTCTCTTTCTCTCTTTCAAAGGTAGTAAGAAGCATCATTGGGTGCTCTGTTGCTTACCACCAAGCATGTTCAACACGATGTTCAACGATCGTCTCGTCTCTTTAATGATCGCACCGAAGGACACTTGGTGTACGATCGACGAGAAGAACGGTATTAAAATGAGTGTTTAACGTGACCGTGGAACGATCAAAATCAAAGAGAAAATCTATTTTAATAATAGGTTACATTTTGTTTAAGTTCGTTATTAATAAAACTTATAAAATTATTCCAATAATTTTCTTTCAGAAATTTAAATCGTATTAATATTTTTATATTATTTTATATCATTTTTTAATATATAAAAATATTTTTTATTATAATTTTTATATAATCGTATTTTATATTTTTATATTTTATAACAGAAATTTTTAACATATATTAATTTAACATATATTAATTTTAACATATATTTGTTTTTTCTTCCCTTCAATTAAAATACTTCAGGTGAGATATTATCGTCAAAAAAATTGCACGTGTTCTTATCAAATACACTTAGAAAAAACAAAATTAGGTTTGAAGGTTCAATGGTCCCTGTTTTGAGGTGCAAGTCAGACATCCAATGTTAGAAAGAAAGCAATTTTTATAAGATTTACTTAAAATATGTTGCAATGAGCAAAGAAGGGTTAGCGGAAGTTCGCAAATGCATGCTAAAATGAATCATTCTCTCTCTCTCTTTCTCTCTCTTTCTTTCTCTCTTTCTTAGATCAGTGTGAGAGCTCCGGGAATCGTAGTCCTTCTCCTCCACCTCCTTCTTTTCCTCTTCCTTTTCTATCTTCAACTTTTCCTCTTCCTCCTCATCGGCTCTCCCATGAACGACGACTGGTGACTAAGTGCGCTGTTATGGCGTGTCTCCTCTCTCGAGAAAAGAGAAAGAGAGAGGTCGATATCGTGCCGACTGCCATTCGATAGAAGTCGATGGCGCAATGTATCGGTCAGGCCGACGCACAAACTTGTCTGCATTTAATCGACAATCAATTCTTCTACTTAGAAATTCAAATTATTCTTAATTGATTTTTTTCCCTTAATTTTTTTGATTTATATTTGTGTTAGATTGACAAACAAAATTATCCTTATTTAATTGAGTATCAATTCTTATACTTAATAATTCAAATTATTGGAATTATATTTGTTTTAGATTGACAAACATAATTGTTTACATTTTATTAGTATCAATTCTTGTACTTAGAAATTTATTTAACAAATTTATTTAATTAAATTATTTATTTAAATTATTTAAAATTATTTTTAATAGATTTTTCTTTTATTTTTAGATATTTATTTGTGTTATGTCAACGCACAAAATTGTTACCATTTAATTAATTAAATTAATAAAATACATATGTAAAATGTATTAAAAAATTAAATTAATAAAAATACATATATATATAGGTTAATTATTTTTTTATATAAAAATTAAATAAAATCTAAACATATATTTTAGATACTAATGTAATTTCTATTAATAACATTTTAAATAAAAAGAAATAAACTTGAATCGATTCATTTTCACGAACAGGAAATAAAACATACAAAACATTATTAATTGTTCAAGAATTAGCAATAATTAGTAATAATAAACACAATGATATTGTCGATATAGTACAAATTGAAGTTTAAATAACACGAAAGAGTAAAATGAGAATAAAAAGATATAGAAACGTTTGTACTTACAAACTACAAGAAAGATCGATCGATATCGTATGCGATCTTATCGTATACGCCCGTTTGCGGGCGTCAAAGTGAACGCCGATAAGGCGAGAACTAGCTCGTAAGTTTCCTGCTTAGCAGTTATTCCCAAAGCGATTAGCCGCCTCCTAGAACGTGTAATCGATCTTTTCTCTCCTCCTTCACCTCTTTTACCCCTTTCTCCTCCTCTTCCTTCACCTTCTCTTCTTCCTTACGATCGATCGTGAATTTAAACGTTCGATCTCTTAATTCTCAAAGATTCTCTCTTCTATCGAGATATATCGATCTCGAATACACTTCAATTCGAATTAATTGGAAAAGATAAAACACGATTGTTAAACTATTTAGATCTTTCGTATCGGATACGGTACAAATGGTTGTTAATTAAGAAAAAAATAAGTAAATTAATCGATCTATTCGTCTCAGTTTAATTGACTCTTCATTTATTAGGTAATTTTGTTCTTTTTTTTCTATTTTCAACGTGATCTTAGTAGTATATTTTATTTATTACCTTACGTAGAAAATAAATTTAAATAATATTGAAGAATATTACATATTAAACAATTCATTAAATATTTATTTAAATAAATATAAAGTAAAATTTATATATATATATATCTATATTAATTTATATAAATTAATATATTTATTTAATTTATATAAAATTATATTTCTCATTTAACATTTAGGAAATTATTCTATCTTCTAATTATATCTCAATTTACATAATAAAAAATATTATAAAAATTAATTCGTTGTGTCATCAATTCTGTCAAATACATTAATACAAATGAAATAAAATGAAATATTTCGTAACTCATGTTTCCGATGGAAATTTTGATTATACTCAGTTTCAGATTTTAAATGGATTCGGCAAAATAAATTTATAAATGAGTATTTATAATAATAATAATAATAATAATAATAATAATAATAATAATAATAATAATAATAATAATAATAATAGTAATAATCGAGGACTGGGCGAGAAATTCCACGCCTTTGAGAAGACGGTGGCGAAACTACTCGAGACCGTACACAATATAATAGTCTGACTAAAAGAAGAAGAAGAAGAAGAAGAAGAAGAAGAAGAAGAAAAGGGAGAAGGAAATGGTAAAGGGAGGAGAAAAGTAAGGGGGAGGATGAGGGAGGCGACAGACGTAGGTAAACGATCGTTTGTCCTCCCACCTCTCGATTGTCGCAGTTAAACGTTGTTGCATCCTTCGGGCGGTGGCGGTTCATTGCAAGTCTAAGTAAGTACTTAGAAAGAGAAAGAGAGAGAAATAGAGGTTGGAGGTGGTGGAGGTTGGTTGCCCTCAGCTTCTTGAGTAATTGGAACATGACCTCTGTCAACCCCCGCTGACCCTAAATGGTCAACGGAAACGAACAAATACACACCACGTTTGCCAAGGATGCTCCCTTTTCCTTTTTTGTGTTTCACTTACATAATTTACCCTAAATACACCCATATCGAAAGATCAACGATGATTGACGGGACCTTAATAAATTTATTATTTAAATCGTTTATTTGTTTTATAGTTTTTTATGTTATTTTTTCTTGTTGTAAATATAATAATTAAATATATAAATTTCAAATTGTTTTTTACTTTATATTTTGATTTTGGTTAATTTTTGGTTATTAAATTGTATGAATTTATTAAATTTAAAATATTATTTTTTTATGTTATTATTTTTTATTTAATATAAATTTATATATAATTTTTTGATATAAATTTACTTTTATTTACTTTTATAAATTTATATAAATAAAATATTTATTAATTTATTAAATTTTGGTATATACTATTTTTGGTATATATTATATGTTAAAATATAATTAATTTCGATTTATTATATTTTAATATATAATAAATAATTTTTTAATATTATTCCGTAATTATAATATTAACGAAGTTTTAGTTATACTCTGATGAAATCATACATATCTAAGTTTAAAGATATAATTGACACACAGAATATTATCCTAATTCGATTATTATTTCAGATTATTTTTTTTTTTTACTCTCCGTAATTTATATCAAACAAACATTTATTTCAGTATATTCTATAATTATTTTTTTGAATCTCACAAAACGATCGCAATTATGGCACAATTCTTGACAATCGAATTAAGGTATATACCCGAAGATTGGCAGATAAAATTTGATTCTAAATCATTAATTAACCATCTATTTATCATTGTGTCATTGATTTCAAAATTTTACTTCTTTTGATTCATTTTTCTTTTTTTTTTTTTTTAAATTCATTGTAATTTTTAACCTTTTATTTTTTTTTTAATTTTAAATTTCAAACGCAATACTAAC
Organism: Polistes dominula; assembly: GCF_049000335.1. Lineage (NCBI taxonomy): Eukaryota > Metazoa > Arthropoda > Insecta > Hymenoptera > Vespidae > Polistes > Polistes dominula. Next base: position 5,140,443 of record NW_028300899.1, read on the forward strand.
TTAATATTAAAAATGCAAATGAAAAAAAAAACCTTTGAGAAGATCAAAAAGATACAATATTATCATAATTTGTTCATTTATTAAATTCACCTTTTATTTGGGTAGCATTAATAAAAAACCTAACTCGAGACCTTAGAAACGAAAAAAAACGAAAAAATATTTGGAAGATTCGAAGGGAAATAAATTTTTATGATAATAAGTTTAATTATTACTTAAATTTTTTTATTTTTAAATTAATTCTAAATTATATTTATTTTCTGAATAACAAATGAAAACTCAAATATGTCTCGTAGTAAACAAAAATAAAAAAAATTATATCAAGTTTAAAAAAAAAAAAAAAAAAAAGAATAAAAACTATTCAACTGTATAATAAGGTATATTTATAATCATTAAATGACGGAACATTGGTATCAAAATCCAAAGGAAACATTTATGGTGTATCCCTTGACATTTATAAGATCGTAATAATTGAAAAAAAAATCCATAAAAAAAAAACACATCACTAAATGCATAACAAGATTAGTCTCTCTCACTCTATCTCATTCTATGATTTACGAGAAATTTCAGACTAAAAGGGAACCACCTCAGTTGTAAAATTAAAAGATAGACAAATCTTCGAAAGTAAACAACCCATAATAGTAGTAGTAGTAGTAGTAGTAGTAGTAATAGTAGTAACCAAAAGGAAAATATTTTCATTTTACGAATAAGCTCGAAAACGAATAAACGTTTAGCTTATTGTTATGTTGAATCCTCCCACGATGATTTATGCTAATCCGATTCGTTCATAGCGCGTGGACGATGTCGGAAATAGCGAAGGAGTGTCGCAGGATATTGCGAATAATTTCACGTTTTTCCTCTTAACCCGTTTATCCTCCTCCACCACCACTACCACCAGTTTCTTCTTCACACTCATTCCACGGTTATTACGTCTTTGAGTAGCCTCATATTCCTGTCTGGAAAGAATACATGTCTTCCTTTTTTTCTCTTCAAACTTTTTTCATACTTCATAATAATGGACACATAAAGTTAGAAACGAGCGTGACTTTCGAACGACCATTAGGTAGCACCAACACACCAGACACATCTTTTAGTCGTAGTCTAAGAAACATAGTCTTTTTTATTTTATTTTGTTTTTTTCTTTTTAAATTATAGAACCTGAGAATATAAGACTCTTGGAAAGTTCATCATTGTGTTTGCCATCCAGGATGTTTAACGTGTTACTTTGTCTTGATAATTAGGTACAGAAAAATAAAAAACTTATATATATGTTACTAATTGTGTAAGTATGTATCCTATTTATGATGCGTTTATGCGAGATATTATTAAAAAAAAAAAGTAAGGAAGGTTTGGCGAGAACGGATAACCAATTAAAGATTACCAATTCATGCGTTGAAAAATATTGCCAGTAAAACGTCGCATTACATCAACTTTTAACGATTATCCTTAGCCTCCCGGTCTTCCCATTACACCCCTTTCATCTCTTCTTCTTCTTTTAGAAAGAGAGAAAGAGATAAAGCAAAAAAGAAAAAGAATGGGAATAAAAAGGAGAAAAGAATGAGAAGAAAAAAAATGTATTGATAATAAATTATCTCCTACCGTCGTCCACACCGAAACCGGTGAAACGTCGGCAAACAGAAAGTGACGTTTACGGCCAACGCGTTTTAAATCATAAAACACACGCAATTTGTACACTGGGGCCTTTTAAGAGTGAGACGCTTCCCTTTCTCGCGTGTTTTGTTACGTGAGAGAATTATTTTTTGTTTCATAAAGAAGACCAACAACCAGAATGACTGCAAGAAGGAAGAAGAAGAAGAAGAATGAGATACTTGAACAAAAATTTAGGACTTGTATGTAAATGAAAATAACGAAAGATGAAGTATAATAGTAGGGGTGGGTATGAGAGTGAGGGTAACTAATATAAATAATATTTATATATAAAATAAAATAAGATAGATCTTGTGTGTTTATTGTATATATGAGAATAACTAAAGATGATGTAGTATAATAGTAGGGGTGGGAGATGTAAGGGTGACTAATATAAATATTATTTATATTATAATAAAATAAGATAGATATTGTGTTCATTGTACATTGTATTATATGTATATATATATATAACTATAGTAGTGGTATAACTAGTATATATATAAGATTAGTTTTCCTTCTTCAAAAGGATTGTGTTTCCTGTTAGAAGATCTTATTGTTTTCGGTTTCGAATAACTACAAATGTTATTTATTGCTATGATAAATATTCTTATACCTAAGAATATATATATAGAAGTTTTTATTGTGGAAGAAGAAGAAGAAGAAGAAGAAGAAGGTGTTTCCTGTAATGAGACCTTATTGTTTTGACTTAGAAATACCGAGACGTGTTGCCCGATATGATACTAGGCATAACGGTGGGTCTCGCCCACGAAACGTTTCACGCAGGACGAAACAAGGGACAATATGTAACAGTTCTCCTTCACGGTTGTCTCGTTTAATCGAGTCTCTTAGTCATTCGACGAAAACGAGGGAAGCAAGGGGGGGAAGGAGATACATTCAAACGTTAGCTTCAAATTATCTTAATTTTATCCACAGATAACTTTATTAAAGAATATAAATCGATAAATCTTTTAACAATATTATACTTCAACGTTACTCAACGTTTAAGAATAAAAAAAAATTTAACAGAGAGAAAGAGAGAGTATAAATTTATAAACTTATTAACGTTCTAAGAAGAACGTTTCATTTTATTATTCATTTATAAGAAGCTCGATTTACGCGCGTGGGAATTCATGTTGTATAATCATACCTACGGAGTTAATTCTCTCTATTTAGCAGTTGTCAATTACCCGTCACTCCAAAGAATATTGTCTATGAAGTTTAGACGTCTCGATCCTTTCTACAATGTTACCCCGACGTACCATTCGTAAATATGATCTACGTTCATTATTTATAATGTTCATTAGAAATCATACAAGAGACACGAATGGAAACTCAATCTGTTTGACACCTTCATATTCGGAGAAAGGATTATTTGAAAACATAAGTAGTAGTGTTAGTGTACTTATTGTATGTGTGTGACGAAGAAGAAGGTTCAGAAAAAAAAGACAAGTATCGATCGCAAAGTATCGTTACGAAGAAGGTTCGATGTGGTCACGTCAAGATATATATCTCCATGGGTATGGTATGGTCATCTGATGGTTGTGAGTATAGCTCGAAGAAACGAAATAACCAGTTGGTTTGAGGTTCACGCGGGGGTAACTCAATTTGTAGTTACAAACGAGCATAATATGATAATGCTTTGGTGTCCCGGTGAATCCGGGACTATCCACCTTTATTAGAGTCCTGGGTATCTTTCGTTCGTTGGTTGGTTGGTTCGTAGGAGCAACAAGAACCCCCCACCTGCGCCCTGTCATTTGTTAACGTCTGTCAATACGTCACTGATAACTGCTACGTTGGCTCATGCTTCCGAGGACGAAGGACGACCCACCGAGAACACCGTCAGTAAATTTAGTGTGTTCTGAACGTACGGACGTGTGTTGTTGTTGTTTGCTTCCTTATTTTCTTAGATTTCTTTGAATTTTCTTTTGCTTGTTTTTGTTTTGATTTATAATTCGATACGCGCGTTTTTCACGTGTTACTATAAAATTTTTAATATTTTATTATTAGGATACATTTATTTTATTTATTATTTATCTGTGGTGGTTGCTTGTTTTTATTTGAACGGTGCAAAATAAGTTTTTATTTTAATAATATTTAAGTAATATTATATAATAATTTCTAATATAAATTTGCCACGGGTGATAACATTTATCATCCAATATTCTTATATTTGCTAAACGATAATTTTATATCGGTAAAATACATTGATGAATAATAAATTAAAATTAATTGGAATAAACATTGAAGGTAACTTCATTCAAAAAATTACCAAAAAAATATACGATAAAACAACAAACATTCTTAATGTCATAAATTTTAGGAAATATAATTTGTCTAGAAATTAATTTAGAATTTTATTATAGGTGAAGATTCGCACGTTACAAATTGAAGAAAATTTAAATCGTATAAAGGGTAAAATAAAATTAAAACGATTTCTAAATCCATAGTTCAATTCATTAAACGTTTAATAACAGGTAAGATAGAACTGCTTAGGTGCTCCTTGTTTCATTCGACTTCTCTTCTTGCCGATTTCTTGCCGACGAAACGGCCAACGAACGGGTCTTCTGGCTATGCGTGATTTAAGACGCATCGTAAATGGATAATAATAAATCGGCATAGCGAGGCCCATTTGCTTCGAGACCAATTTGTTAGGATTGTTCGCCCTTGCGACCCGAATATATACACACACACTAGGAATGGTATATGGCTATTTTTTCAAGTAACAGAGACCGCCGTTGATTTATTTTGGCGAGAAACGATCGCCGCCTCGAGCGAATTCGTTCCTCTTTTAAAAAGATTAAAGAACTATGTGTGTGCCCCCCTTCTCGACTGATAGTCTCTTCTTCTAACTAACTTAACCGCCAATCACATCTCATATAAGAAAATTTTCAAGAAAACCGTTTTCTAAACTTCACTTCGACTACTATCGTGAGAATCAAATGAACATCAAGAATGTTGTCTTATCGATTCACGTTTTATAAGTTTTTTTATTTCTAATTTTATTTTCTAACTTTCCCTTTTTTTATTTTACTCGCACGTTTTCTAATTTTAATTAATTACTTCATTTTTTTGTATACACAAATTATATTCGCTAATACTTTAAATAAAAACTACTTCACACTAATTTTTCTTCCGTATTTATTTTAATTTACTTTGTTTTTTTATTATACGTTGAATTTTATTCAATTTTTTTTTAATTCATACTTATAAATACGTGTAGATAAATTAAATGAAATTTATTCATACATATATTTTTTATATTTAATTTTTTTTATTTAATTCTTTTTTTATCTTATTAATTTTAATTCAAATTTTCAAGCTCATCCTACTTGGTTTTTAATTTAATCCATAACCATATAATGATATTTAAAAATTATAGTTTTAAACGTACTCACGAATAAGGAATTTCGCTAACACGAAACTTCATTCTATATAATTACTTTTTACAAGATTTTTTTTTCTTTTAATTTTTTTTTTTCTTTACATTTTTTTTCACCTCTTTCATTTCTTTTGTCTCGTGTCGAAAGGAGAGTCTGATTAACGATAGGGTGTCAGTTCAGTAAATAGGTCGTCAAGCTTCTGTCGTATAGAAATCGATGATCCACAGCTGTCAAGCTATTAACACCACCACTTCGGTTCGTTATCATTATCATCCAACATCTACTCGGATTTATAATTCGAATTTCTACACCAAGGAGATAGAATAATTCTTACCATATTACCGATCACCATACATGGAAGCAATCATGGTGAAACGTCAAATTGACACGGTGAGCCTGCCTGCTGCGGCTTTCGAATTCAATGACAATGAATAGAATAATTTTGATGATCGTGATCATTTTTTTTTGCATACGTTAAAAACAGTCTTGTCTATTAAAAGAAAAGAAAAAGTAACAAAAAAAAAGACCAAATTTCATTAATTAAATTTCGTGTCAATTGTTTCAAAAATAAAGAAGAAAAAATTAATAATAACATTTTATTTTTATTTTATTAGGAGTTTATTTTATTATTATAAAATTGTATTTTTTTTCAATTAAGTCTTTATTTTATTTTTTATTTTCTTATTGTCGAACAGGATTTGTTTTTTTCTAAGAAAAATAAAATCAATTTTCCACTACTCAGAACGTACGGTACTATTATTATTAACGTCGTATAAACACGCTTAGCTATTATTGATATTTAAGAATTCATAGATGATTTTCATTATCCGCACACCTTCGATCATCATCGTGTGTCGTCTCACTCACATTGTCAGTATAAATACGATGCAACTTGACGCTGTCTCTACTCGAATCCGTTTTACGTAACTTCGTTTGACTTTGCTGTTCTTTTACGTTAGATCGTGCTTGCGTAAGCGCTAAGTATACAATTATAAAATGTACGTAATTAAACTTGAAGATAAAAAAAGAAAAAGAAGAAGAAGAAAATCAACGTAGAAGTAGAAGAAGCAGATGAAGTAGTAGAGTAAGAAGAATGAAGTATAAAATTTTAACTAAGACTCGATTGCAAGTGTTTAACCTTTTCTAATGTAACTGAGAGACACGTTAAACGTAACGTTCGTAATTAACTAGTTTTAATATCAACTAAACATAAAAATTATAAAGTCAACTTATATGTATATTGTTGTTAATTTCATCGGATCTTTTATCTAACCTTTTTTTATATTTTATATTTTTATATAGATGAAATATAAACTAAAAAGATAAGGGGAGTAAAAGAAGGAATTTTACTTATTATAAAATTTAATATAGGAAAATCTATTTGTTTATGGTAAGTATGGACATTTTTCTTACTTTTCTGAATTGCTTGGAATATTAAAATTTATTACAGTGCGATTGATCATAATTTTTTTTGCACGTTTTTATTTTTTTAATAAATATGTAAAGACATGCTAATATCAAACGTTAATTTAATTTGCAATCTTGTACACGTTTGTATATAAAATTTTATTGATTTTTAATGTTAATTTTAAAAACTCTAATTATACATATTTAAACAATTTATTATTCTTGTACTATTTTGCAATAAAAATTTCAAAAAAAAAATAATTAATATTATATCTATCTAATATTAAGGATTACGAGTATGTAAAAATCGTAATGTACATGGTATTGTATTGGGTTGGTTGGTTAAAAATTTTCTTCTAATTTATACAAAATTGAATAGAAAAGATTCTTGAGTCTCGATGAAACATCATTATATTTAATTTTAAATAAAAGTACGTGTGTGTTTGTGTAAATAATAAAAATGATCTGCTCAAAATATTTAAAGATTAAATTTTTATTAATTTTTAATCAACATACTCCCATATGCTTCTAAATGAAAGAAGAAAAAAAAATGAAATCTTCGAATAGAGGAAGGTAGAAAAATAACGGTAAAAAAACTATGAAACAACGAGACAGAACTATAGATAGAATAAAATAGAAATAAAAAAACCAGAAAGAAAAAAAGAGAAAAAAAAGAAAAGGAGTGAGAGAGAAAAAAATTTTCGCTCGTTGACTCTTAGGCCGTTCATCTCGCAAACCGAGAAGAAGAAAAAGAAGAAGAAGAAGAGACTAATTCCATTATACGGCGAGAAAAGTTTAAGTTATGTCTATAGTGATTGACTACCCGGTACGAGGGATCAAGCATCGATACTTTACGACGATCGTGCAAACCCCCCTTTCTCATCCCATCCCACTCTTCACTCCTCTTATGCTACTTCGTTACACATCATATATCGTTTTGTTTTACGTAAAAATGTACATGCGTTGCACCTAGTGCACAACACAACAACTATCTTGTGGTTCATTCCTAGGTGAAATCTTATCATCATAAACTAATCATCTGTCGGCAGAAAGTTAGACGCTTAAAATCGTAACTGCGAAACCTACAACCACCTAACAACTAACACCACCTTAACGCGAGAAGAAAATATTTGTCACGTATTCTTAAATGAACTTTAACTATATAGGTGTGTACGTATATATATAATAAATATATTTTTAAGGTATCTATTTCATGGGGAAAAGTGGAATATATTTTTTGAAAAAAAGAAAGATTAGAAAGATGATTAATATTTATATTTTATGGGATATATACTTATATATATAAATATTGTAAATAATATTTCTATATAATTTACAATTTTTATAATTTACAAATTATTTATATATAATTTATAATTTTTATAATTTACAAATTATATATATATATATATATATATATATATATATATATATATATATATATATATATATATACATAATAAATTTATTTTTAACTTATCTATTTCATGTAGGAAAAGTGGAATATAAATTTTCTCTCATTCACAATATTTATAATATTACAAACAAAAATATATATTTCCACGTGCTAAATCTAAGATCACAGATAACAATTGATTTCTAATTTTTAGAATAAAAAAATACGATAAGAATAAAACGAAAAAATTACAAAAAATAATAAGTAATGAGTTAGCAAACCACGACAAGGAGAATCGTTAGAAACAATCGACGTATCGATCGATCAATTCGAGATCGGGAACATGATTCCAGACATCGATCATTGGGATGTCATTTGCCTAGAGCTAGAAGATGTGTCAAGTAAGAAAAGGAATAGAGAGAAGTAGAGAATTAAAGAAAAATTAGTAAGAGTTAGAAGAGAATCTTAAATTAGAATCTTAACGTTTGAAATAAAAATTTTGCTCGAGATGTCCTAGCAACCATTAAACGAAGAAGCTACAAACTACCAACATTATCGCTTCTAATTTATCACGCGATTAGTTAACCTCAAGCAAAACCTAAACCAACTTAATGTATACGTAATTATTATACATACAGGATGTACCAAAAGTTACTGTATTTAAAAGAGAAATTTTTATTAAATAATTTCTAAATTAGTGTGTGTAGCTTATTTTTATTAGATTATTAATATAATTATATAATAAATATGATATTGTATACAATATAAAACAATAATTAATAATATTAAATATTATATAACGAATAATATAATATATTATTAATTATTTTAATTAATAATTATTTATTAATTTGATATTTTTATTTTATATTAATTTATATTAATTATTAATTAATTAATAAATTAAATATTATTATATATTATAATTAGATTATTTTTTACTTTTTTATTCTAAGATATGAATCTTTAATTAACATATTTTTAAACAAAATTATGGTTCCACTCTATCTTCGTTTAAATAAAAAATTTTTTAGTCGAAAGAAATAAAAGTTTCTTCATATTTTCTATACAGGTTACTTTAGATTATTTATAAATAACCCCTAAGTACTGTATATTATAATGTATATTAATGATAATAGTGCAATATAAAGTACAAGGTTGATTTAAATATTAATCAATTCAGTAATTTTAATTTTAAAAAGTTATCACATGCAATAATTCAAACAATCATATGAAAAGAAATATAATATTAATTAAAAATAATTTAAAATCGTTTAATTAAATGAAACAATTTTTGGAACATCCTATACATATGAATATATATATATAAAATTATATTTTTAATTTCTATGCGTCGTCGCATCGAGTCTACGACTCGATTTCGCGACCGACATGGGGTCGAGTCGAGAGGTTAAAGAGAAATTTTCAAACTCCTTTTACTCGTCCTTAATTCGATACACGCCCGTTCTCTAAGTTATTTAGAAAACCATACTAATACATATGTATATAAGTATTAAATAAAATTTGGAGTCGTTCTAACGAATTTGTATTTCTTTTTTTTTGAATATATATTTATAATTATATTTGTTGAAATTTTGCAGGGATTAGTTCTCTAAACGATTTCCTAATCTTTATGATGAAATTGAATACAAATAGACAATTTTATTTCTTCTACTTCAAAAAAAAAATAATAAAAAAAGTTAACCAAATTTTGAAATTAAATTCTTCTATTCCTAGGTGTGGTTTAAAGTATATATATTTTGATAATAATCTTTTAGAGATTCTCAAAAATGATAATCAAGAACCGAGAAATTCTTTCTATGTTACACGAATTTAACTTCGCAATTATAATAATAATAGTTTGTGCTAATTTTTAAAATAAACCGTTTAAAGCAAAATTTATATTATTACGAAATGTATTATATTACATATAAATAAAAAAAAAGTATCAAATATACATATATATATATAAATTGGTATGAACTTTTCGAACAAGCAAGGATAATAATAGTAATACAAATATAATGTGTGTTACATTGCAAAAAAAAAAAAACAAAAAAATATTCTAACACCGTCGCAAAACACAAAAGATGAATCATAGTTTAAAAATCATACCTAGTACCTGAACTTTCACTAAAGTATAGTATTCTAAGAAGGGATTCGAGAAGTGGGCGAAGCCGGAAACGTTTCCGATCTTTCTCACTCACAATATTGTTCACGAGAAAGGGAATCTAATTATTATTATCCTCGATAGAAAGAAATAAACAAAACAAAAAAAAATGAGAATGAGGATGAAAGTAAGAATGATAGAGAGAGAGAGAGAGAGAGAGAGAGAGAGAGAGAGGACACGAATGGAGCAATTTGCACGAGTGCACAAAGTACGCCGGCATCTTGGGACCACAGCAGCGCATAATTCATTATCTCCATTTTCTTTTTATTCTCATTGGCTTGGGCATACTCGTCTCATTTTCGCCCCACGGGGTCCTCGATCACACCTAACGGCATCGCTCAGATATCCTCGTAAATAAGTTACATAATTAATTTTACGCAAAAGTCACCTCCTCCTCCTCCTTCTTCTCCTTGAATCTTCTTCGTATTTATAGCGGTACGTTAATCCCGAAGGGGGGACAAAAATGATTTTAACATCAAACTAGCTAACTCTTCACGATGATGATGATGATGATGATGATAATGATGATGATGATGATAAGAATGATGATGATGATGATGATAGGTTCTCTAACAAGAGTTAGAGATGAGATCAACTTGAAGATAATATAAAGATGGTAATGATTTTAACCTAAAAAAAAAAGACAAATCTATTCACTAATTAAATTTTCAACTCATCAATTCTACTTCGCATATTAATCAGTCAGTTAAAAAAGGATCGTTGTACTATAAAATAAATTATTAAAAATAAATGAGATTTAAACATTTTAATAGAATGAAATTAGGATGAATTTTGTGGGATAAGTAATCGCGTGAAGAATTTTCGATAAGATCCAATCATTATTGTTGATGATAAAAGTGTAATTCTCAAGTGGTCGAACTTGCCAGGTGGAAATATCGATAGGGGTCAGCAACAGAGGTTAGTTAGCCATGCATGAGCCATTGCTGCTGAACTTTTATCTCTTTTTCCTTTTCTATCTCTTTCTTTCTGGGTATATAAGATACACGTAGGTGTGGATGAAGCTTAAAACTCGCGCCGAGTCTACACTGCTTTATGGTTGGTTGTTGTTGGTGGACCACTGACTGCGCACAATTAGGCCTCGGCGCAGAACAAATTCATCTTCGTTGAATACGCGAGACTCCGGCCAGTTCGGCACGATCGATTATCAATCATCCAAGTGGGGCCTTCTTACCTTCGTACCTTCCTTCCTTCCTTAGGATGAGAAAAGAAAAGAAAAGAAAAGAAGAAGAAGATAGAAAAAAACAACAACGGGGTAAAAGATTCGAGCACTGGAATGAGATGGAAAAAGAAGTATAACTATGAAGTATAAGTAGAAAACCAACCTTGTGTGTATGTGTGTAGGATTCCTTATAGATTAACCATATACATTTGTATGTGTTTGTGTATAATATATACGTGTGTAAGGTATAATACGTTGTTGTTACTTGATTTTCTACGTATTGCTTATTCACTCAAGTAAGACAGCAAAACCCCGTAGGGTGTGTGCATTGCTTTCACCCCCGCGTCTAACCTTTTATTTTGATTTTGATTTTTTATTTATCTTCTTCTTGAACATCGTTGAGTTTCGACGTTTCCTGATGGACGTTTTCAGTGCCCAATGGCGCGTAGCCAACGTCGATTGGAATAAAGTGGCTGTCGAATGTGTTACGTTGGCCAATACAAACTGACATGTTTTCAACGATTAAAACGGATTACAATTGAAATATATATATATATATATATATATATATATTTTTTTTTTTTTTTTTAAATATCGATCTTAATCGACCATATCATAAAGTTTTTTTTCTTTTTATTCACCATACACTAATCATCATTATATCTAAAAATTAATGAATATTATATGAACAATCTGAAAGAGAAATTGTTGAGAAGAATGATGATGAAAAAGAAAATGAATAAAGAATCATCAAGTTGATTGGTTAGGAAGAATGACGGAACGAGAAAACATAACGTAACGTAAAGATTAAAAAAAAAAGAAAAAGGTGAAAAAGTTGGAAGTAGGAAGAAACGAAGAGGAGGGGTGACGGGGGTGGTGGTGGTGTGTGAGATTGTGTTAACCGTTAGACCGATGTCATTGTGGAAACGCTAGAGTACGCTTGATTTATTGCTCGATCATCTTCTTCTTCTTCTTCTTCTTCGTTTTCTCATCGTCGTTGTCGTTTGTCCTAGTCGTTGGGAAAATCGTTTGGGTTGCGCAAAATTTAATAAAGCAATCCACGCATCGACATCTTCTCTTCGTGATTCTCGGTAATCTTTCTTGATCCGTTAACAGAGAAAGAAAGAAAGAATGAACATATGAAACGTAGCGTATATAAATAACAGACAAAAATTCATATACAGGATGTATCAAAAGTAACATCGATCTAATACAAAAATTTAGAAATAATTTTGGGGGTGGGGGGAGTGTTAAAGTGTTATAAGTGCATATTATTTTGTACAATAGGAATACTCGTATCTCGTATATCTCGGGTAAGGGGGGTTGGAGGGGTTAAAGTTTCACATATGTGAATATTATTTTGTACAATAGGTATTCGATAAATAAAATTATTACAAAATTTCATTGAAACGAATTTAATATTTAAATATCTATGATCAATAAAGATGGTTATTGATTTTATGGGAGTTGAGAATTTGTGATCATCCTGTAGATTAACATAAACGTTAGTTTAAATCGCATCATCGTGTATAAGTTCGTAGATTCTTTGGTCGATCGATGAAAGGAAAGAACACCGAGACGGCACCTTAAAAGACAAGCCAAAGATAATCCTGCGCAATCGAGTTTAGTCAGGATAAACCATGAGAAGCTTTGAATGTCGTTACCTTGTCTCCTTTGGTTATCCGTTACACGAATATTATTCGCATGTGTGTAGAAATATAGATAGAAAATAAATAAAGAAAGAAAACTATAGATAGGAAAGAATCATATATAAACGTTGAACTTTGCAATGTTTTTTTTTTGTTGTTGTTGGTGTGTACAGAGACATATGCCTTTAAAAGTACATATAATTTAGTAAGATCAGGAACCTACGTTAGGCTAATCACGGATATAGTTATACATATATTGAATTGCAAACTTTAGCAAAGATAGTCCAACAAACGTACAGGTGATCGTCACGTAATCGATATCTACCTTACTGATTTACGAGAGTCGTCGTTTTATTCTAACTTACATTTATAATTCTCACCTATGTCTGTTTTTCTCTTTCATCTATCTTTCTCTCTCTTTCTTTTATATCCCTTTAGGATTCACCTTTTAGAATTGGACTCGCGTGCGAAATGTGATAAAAACTTTCGACATAACTAAAATATACATATACATAAATATATATTAAAATCATCGTTAAGATTCGCACGAGAACTTATTAAAGATACAGAAATAAATTGATATAAAAAGAAAAAAAGAAAGAATGTAGTAGGATTCCTACAAAACCTATCTATATTTATAACATATATATACACGTCGAATAGAGTTAGCGTTCGTGGAGCAAACGATAACGATTGGAGATTAATAAATCCTCTCTTTTCTGTTGCCATCAATCCCTGAATGCCACGGTGAAGAAGATTGTTAACGCGTACCAAGCTTCGACGACTATCGATGATAGAAATATCACTATCTCTCTCTCTCTTTCTCTCTCTCTGTCTCTGTCTCTCTCTCTTTGTCTCTCTCTCTCTCTTTTACCATTGCTAGTTTTCTCTTTTTTCTATCTACTTGAAGAAGATGAGTATGAGAGATCGAGTACTCTCTTCCCGCTCCTCTTCCTCCTCCTGCACTCCCCCACTATCTGCTTCTCTTTTTCTCTCTTTCTCTTCTTCCTTCTCGTTCGGTTGGATTAATCCACGTTTTAGACGCGATCAAACCAACGCGTTATTCGCGGACGTTCCGGCTGACAAATGATCGTTGGCGTTTTCGATTTGTATGCTTTCCATCGGTTAGAGTCACCGGCACGGTCATTCTACACGAACGGTGACGTAATCGAACGATACCACCTCCCCTTCCTCCTCCTCCTCCTCCTCCCCTTTCTCGATAACGATGACGCCTCCACCCGCCGACCGCAACTTAGAACTTTCAGTTCGATCGTGTAGAATTCTAGTAGAACTGACACATACATAAGCACACACATGTGAACATACGTTGGTTCGTTTGTTGGTTGACTACTACTACTCTCGAGATCGATCCTACTTTCTCGAATTCGATTATTCACAGGATTTTTACATACGGTTTCGTAACAATCTATTTTATTTCATCCTTGATTTTCGAATGAATTTCTTTTTCTTTTTTTCTTTTCTAACCCCCCACCGGCCCACCTTCATATCGAAAATATGTTTTCAAACCTTAGTTTGAACTTTTGACCGCAACTTTAATCGAATATTTATAAGTTTTTTTTTTGGTTTTAAATAATAATTTTGATTAATTTATATGGGTTGCGTGGTTATCCTAATTTCGATTAATTATGTGAATATATTTTATATAATTTATATATTTATTTTTGTAGAATTTTTTTATCTATATATAATATTAATATATAATTTCATATATTTATATAATTACAAATATAATTTTTTATTCTTTACGAAACAAAATATAAATTAATAAATTTCATTTATAATAAATTATAAATTATTATTAAGTGTTATTAAGATTATTATTTGTATTATAATGATTTTTTTTTAATACCCAAAATAACTTACAATTATTTTTTGTTAATCATTCAATCATTTAATCATCATAAAAAAAATAAAAAATCCAGAATTAGAATTTTCAACCCTTTTTCTTTCTATGATATTTTATACTAATGATGATAAATATTATTTAAAAAAATTCTAAAAACTTGAGAAGATAATAACTAATTGTTATTCCGAGCATATTCTCACGATTGAAATTTTCCCAATGGCCCGAAGCAATTGCATTCGTAAACGACAACGACACTGACAACGACAACATTGTCGGAAGAAGATAATATTTTAAAAAAGAAAGAAAAGAATATAAAAATGAAGAAGGATCAAAATGGAGAGGCGGCCCATTAAAAGCTTGTCAAGGGATTCTCGTCCAACCACGTAGGTTCCTTCCGTCGTAATGTGTCATTGACGGGGAAGTCCTTTTTTCGAGTAGGCGAACGACGCAAAGGAAACGAGAATGAGAATGAAACTAAACACGAACAACTTCGTTCTTCTTCAACTTTCTTGGTTGTTTCATCCTTTCCTTTCCAACGTGATTTCTGAAAATGTTTCTTTTGCCCGCCGGAGGCGCAATAATAATCTACCTTGAAAATCCTAAGAAGAAGAAGAAGAAGAAGAAGAAGAAGAAGAAGAAGAAGAAGAAGAAGAAGAAGAAGAAGAAGAAGAAGAAGAAGAAGAAGAAGAAGAAGA